>NC_045443.1:7561890-7562406 GCF_002776525.5 Piliocolobus tephrosceles
GGTGTGGCTGGGTGTGGCTCTCCTCAGCCAGGTTTGCCTGCTCCCACCCTGGGTGGCAGGAAGGAAGGTAAAAGGTGAAAGCAGATGCAGTTTCTTTTGACTGAGGATGAACTCTGTCCTAACAGGCTCCCCCAGGGATGAGAGCTTGGGACAGGGAGAGATTCTGGTTTCCTCCTTAAGATCTTCCCAGCAAACAGCTACATTCTCCCAAGTCACCCAAGCACACAGCCAGGCTGACCTAAAGCCCAGCCACCTCGAAGGCACATTCCTGGTGCTGTCCAGGAGGGGAGCCTAAGAATCACAGGAAAGTCTCCATCAGTTCTTTATGCCAAGCCAGGGAAAATGCCTGACTGCAGAGTTCGAGCCTCCCTCAGATATCCCTGCAGCATGCTCTGGCCTTCCCTTTGAGTCAGCACACTGGTCAGCTCCTAGAAGGGCTTCACCCTGGATGAGTCTCCTGGTCACTTACACTCTCCAGCGTCAAGTCGTTTTCTCTCCAAGCTGTTATATGGACAT
>NC_045443.1:7562416-7614595 GCF_002776525.5 Piliocolobus tephrosceles
ATACTCTCCAGCGTCAAGTCGTTTTCTCTCCAAGCTGTTATATGGACATCATCATCATCATCTTCTTCATCTTTGTATCGTGGTGGGCATCTTAAAGACAGGCGGTCCTCAGGCCAAGCTGAATGAGTCTCCTGCTCACTTATGCTCTCCAGCGTCAAGGCGTTTTCTCTCCAAGATGTTATATGGACATCATCATCATCATCATCTTCATCTTTGTATCATGGTCAGCATCTTCAAAACAGGCGGTCCTCAGGCCAAGCCTGGATACGTGATGGTAAAATCTGGGCATCATCATTGTCTCCTACCTTGGTGGTAGAGGTTTTAAACTCAGGCTATCGTCAGGGGAACAGTAGGAATTTTGGGCTGTATAGTTCATCATGTCAGGTGACAGCTTATTTTTCAGAATATGACACTCCTCCAAGTCTGGAACAGGAAAGTAGCAATTTTGCGCTCTGTAGTTCATCATTTCCGGTAACATCTCCTCCACAATATCACGGTCACATTCCTCCAGGTCAGGAACAGGAGCTGTGGGCATCTTTTGGTTGCTGATGTCCTGCAGGTCGTGGCCCTCTATGGCTCCCACATCCCGCTTGCCAGGCTCTGCAGTAGTGGATTCTGATTTTGTAGCAGCCACAGCCTCATAAATATCAGATTCATAAATGGATGCTGCCTTCCCCCTGTGCCAGCCACAGTTGGAACTGACTTTGGGGCACACACAACAGGTCAGTATATTCCCCATGGGATATCTACATGCCTGTCCACACTTGCCTGAGCCTTCAATGAAACTGAAATGGTGTTGCTCTAGCAGCCACGCTACTGAGGGTGGCACAGCACTTGTAGAAGCAGCCTGACCCCAGACAGATCTGGGGCCTCAGCCCTTACTCTGCCGCTATCTGCTGTCTTCTCTGAAAAATAAACGAACACGACAAGCACCGAAACGCACAAAAACTGCTGGGACACAGCACAGTCGGAGCTCCTCCTCCTTCTACTGCTAGCTACCGACTGAGGGCTGCTGGCCCTGGCTGATGCCTACAACCCACAAAGCTTCTGATGTCACCTGGTTAGCAGGAAACAGCCAGGCCAGGCTAGTGACTCACAACGTCCAGCCCCACAGCCCCACCCAACGCCTCACAATGCCCATCCCTGCTGCTGCCCATCTTGTGGCCACCCAGCCCCTCTGTGCTGACTGCACTACTCAGGCTTTTATTCACCCTGGGCTGCCTGAGCTTTCCAGTCCTGAGAAAAGTGCAGGGGGGTTGTTATTGGAAGTCACACTTGGCAAGAAACTCAATATAAAACCCTGGTACAGCCAGGCGCAGTGGCTCATGCCTGTAATCCTAGTACTTTGGAAGGCTGTGGGGGGGGGGTGGTGGATCACCGAGGTCAGGAGTTCGAGACCAGCCTGGCCAACGTGGTGAAACCCTATCTTTGCTAAAAATACAAAACGTTAGCTCTGCGTGGAACCCCATCTCTACTAAAAATACAAAATGTTAGCTCTGCGTGGTGGCAGGCATCTGTACTCCCAGCTACTCAGGAAGCTGAGGCAGGAGAATTGCTTGAATCCAGGAAGCTGAGGTTGCACAGTGAGCCGAGATCGCTCCCTTGCACTCCAGCCTGGGTGGCAAGGGTGAAACCCCGATAATTTAGCATGGGTCCTTTTCTATTTTCCGTGTCAGCCAGTCTGTAATCCCAGCTACTCAGGAGGCCGAAGCAGGAGAATTGGTTGAATGTGGGAGGCAGAGGTTATGGTGAGCCGAGATAGTGCCGTTGCACTCCAGCCTGGGAGACAGAGCGACACTCCCTATTTTGCAGGGGCCACTGTCTTCTCCACCGTGCTCCCTTCATTGTGTGACCTGGCAGCTGTAGCTTCTGCGGGACCTCCACTGCTCGGGCGTCAGGCTCACGTAGCTGGTGGCTGTGTACTTCTTGCTCTGTTTGGAGGGTGTGGTCATCTCCACGCCCTGGGTGATGGGGGTACCATCTGCCTTCCAGGTCACCATCAAGATTCCTGGATAGAAGTCACTCATGAGACACAGCAGTGTGGCCTTGTTGGCTTGGAGCTCCTCAGAGGACGGCGGGAACAGTGACCGAGGGGGTGGCCTTGGGCTGACAATTCCTGATATCAAATTGCGCTGCAAAGCTGTAGGTAGCCAATATTCCAATATACATGGTCCTGTGATGTGCCACGGTGCTCCAGCTTGAGAGTAACCATGTGGAAAACAATGCCCCGGAGAAGCTGAGTTGTACGCAGCTCCCACCTAAGCAGTCAGGGCCACAGACAGGAGCTGTTTTCTCCCTAGGACAGGGCTCCAAGTCGTCCCAAAACCGCCGCGGTGCCCCGTGAAGCACGTCCTGAAGGAACCGAAGCCGCTTTCCTACTCATTCCGGACGCCGCGCACTCCATGCAGTGTCTGCGGTGAGCTGTTTTCACTTTTGACTGTAATGAACAAATTGTTGCTATGAATATTCTTGTAGTTATTTCCTAGTGCATGCATGCAAGAGATTTTTGGCTGCATATCAAGGAGCACTAATGGTAAAACAATTCATTAGTTTACAGAAACTTCTATTTTCCTTATTAGGTAAGAATTATTCTCTTAAAAAATTGTGAATGTTATATTATTCATGCTTTTACATTAAAAACATGAATAGATTTTGAAATTACTTTAGAAATCTTCAGATATAGACTATAACCTATTAATATAATACTGATAATGATATCATTATCAGTATCTGTGGTGGTATTAGTTTAGTCAAAATTTCTAAATTCATCTTGGGATTTTAGAAATTATACTGAAGCTAGCATCAATGAGCAATACAATTACTGTTGATAACCCAAATTTATCAGAGACATGTGGCATCTTAAAATTTTACTCAGATAATGCATTTGGGTGACTTTGTAGTCTGCAAAATTTGCAGTCACAGCTAAGGTTAAGAAAACCATTTTGTAAATGGGCAAAGGACATGAACAGACACTTTTCAAAATAAGACATTCATTTGGTCAACAAATATATGAAAAAATGCTCAACATTACTAATGAAATGCAAATCAAAACCACAATGAGATACCATCTTAACACCAGTCAGAATGGCTATTATTAAAAAAGTCAGAAAAGTAACATGTTAGTGAGGTTGCAGAGAGAAGGGGACTTATACTCTGTTAGTGGGAATGTAAATTAGTCCAGACACTGTGGAAAGCAGTTTGGAGGTTTCTCAAAGAACTTAAAACTACCATTTGACCCAGTAGTCCCATTACAGGGTATACACCCAAAGGAAAATAAATCATTCTACCCAAAAGACACATGCACTCATATGTTCATTGCAGCAGTATTCATGATAACAATGACGTGGAATCAACCTGGATGCCCACCAATGGTGGATTGGATAAAGAAAATGTGATACGTATACAATATAGAATACTATGCATCCACAAAAAAGAACAAAATCATGTCCTTTGCAGCAACATGGTTGCAGCTAGAGGCCATTATGCTAAGCAAATTAACACAGGAACAGAAAACCCAATACCACAGATTCTCACTTGTAAGTGGGAGCTAAACATGTAGTACACATGAACATAAAGATAAGAACAATAGACACTGCAGACTACCAGAGAGGTGGGAGCGGGATGAAGGTTTGAAAAACTAATGACAGGCCGGGCGCGGTGGCTCAAGCCTGTAATCCCAGCACTTTGGGAGGCCGAGACGGGCGGATCACGAGGTCAGGAGATCGAGACCATCCTGGCTAACACGGTGAAACCCCGTCTCTACTAAAAAATACAAAAAACTAGCCGGGCGAGGTGGTGGGCGCCTATAGTCCCAGCTACTCGGGAGGCTGAGGCAGGAGAATGGCGTAAACCCGGGAGGCGGAGCTTGCAGTGAGCTGAGATCCGGTCACTGCACTCCAGCCCGGGCGACAGAGCGAAACTCCGTCTCAAAAAAAAAAAAAAAAAAAAGAAAAACTAATGAGTACTATGCTCACTCCTCTGGGTGACGGGGTCATTTGTATACCAAACCTCAGCGACATGCAGTTTTTCCATGTAACAAACCTGCATGTGTACTTCCAGAACCCGGAATAAAAGTCAAAAACAAAACAAAAAAAAAAGCATTTTACAAAGACACTATTTAAATTATTTGTAATCAATTTAAATATTAATTAAATCAAATTATTTTTTGAGACGGAGTTTCACTCTTGTTGCCCAGGCTGAAGTGCAGTGGCACGATCTTGGCTCACTGCAACCTCTGCTTCCTGGGTTCAAGCGATTCTCCTGCCTCAGCCTCTAGAGTAGCTGGGATTACAGGCGTCTGCCACCATGCCTGGCTAATTTTTGTATTTTTAGTAGAGACAGGGTTTCACCACGTTGGCCAGGCTGGTCTTGAACTCCTGATGTCAGGTGATCCACCTGCCTCGGCCTCCCAATGTGCTGGGATTACAGGCCTGAGCCACCGTGCCTGGCCCAAATTCCTTAAACACTCACAGCCATATATACATTACCTATTCTTAAATAATGACAAAGGTAATAACAACTTACTTTATCTCCAGGGCAAGTGTAAGTGATTTAGGTTTCATTTAATCTAGTGTTTTAGAAAGGAAAATCCAAACTCTTGCATAAGCTGTAATACACCCAAGCTGGAAATGACTTAGGGGGCCAACACGGACATGACAGGCCCTGCTGCCCGAGTGCCCTGTGTGTGCACCTGTACATTCCTCCCCTCCCCGAGTTGTATGGGGTGCACTGTGTCTTTACCCTAAGTCCCTTCTTGGTCAGTCCCTGGTGGTTGTCCCTTTGTGGTGGTCAGCAAGAGACATGCAGTTTCAGTTCGATGTGGAGTGGGATGGCAACTTCAGGGAGGGGAGTTAGTTGGTCTAACTAATATCAGTTAGATGCTATTTTACAAACTTAGAAGTTCAACCTTGAATCAAGGGTGTGAAGAAATAGACTCCATCTCTTCATGGGGAGAGAAGAAATGACACACTGCCAAGAGATGTGGATACAGGGAGGAGGTATGATTTATTGATGACTATTATGATAGTGACTTATCACAGTGGCCTTTAAGAGTCCTTCCAGGATTCATATAGATGCTTAATGGTCTTTCTCATATCAACTAAAGTAGGAATTCATTGCAATTGAGACACCTTCTGGTCTTTAAATTTAAGAATATTCTAGAGACGGGCAAACTATTCTAGGTCAAAGTTTCCTCAAGTGCAAACTGTACAACTGGGTTTTATTCAATTTACTCATTTGTTTTTCTTTAGAAATGTACAGCCTCTGGAGACCCTGCTTCTGAATGAGTGGGATGGAGTTTCCTTGGGATCCTGAACATGAGTTCAGGATATTGGATTCGCTACCTACCATCTTGGACAATTCATGTAGGAAAACAAATCCTCATTTGTTCAAACAATAGATGAAAATTATTAAAGTTCGAACACACATTACATGGCAGCCTTGTGTTTCAAAGAAAAGGAAAGAGATAGTTGAATCAGGGTAAAACAACCCACTCACAACCTTAAGCTAAGATACTTAACATAGCTTGTCTTCTAGCAAACTGCATATTTAATCTGCTAAGGCAATGGGTCCCTTGTCTGGAGATGGGGACTGCCACTCAGGGTTATATCTTTTGTTCTCCTCTGAACTCTACTCTAGTTGAAGTTTTCTAAAAATCTGGGAACTCTTATCCCCCAATCCCTGCAAAATGGCTTAATCTAACATGTCACAAAGAAGGAAACTTTGTGTCTTAACTTGGGTTAAAAAATTTTTCTAGCTTGACATAATTTTCAAAGGTTTCATCAGTTTAAAAAGATTCTTGTGCTGACTCCATTAGCAATATCTGGCAGCTGCTACTAGGCAGCAAAATCTACCATGACTACCACTATTATATATTTGCAGTTCTCTTACTTTTTGTTTTTTTTTGAAAAAAAATTATTTTTAATTTTTGTAGGTACATAATAGGTATATATATATATATTTATGGGCTAAATGAGATATTTTGATACAGGAATGCAATTTGTAAGAAACAGAGTAAATGGGGTATCCATCATCTCAAGCATTTATCCTTTGTGTTACAGACACTCCAATGATATTCTTTTCGTTATTTAAAATGTATAATTAATTATTTTTGAGTATAGTCACCCTGTTGTGTTAGAGAATACTAGATATTATTCATTCTTTCTAATTATTCTTTTGTACCCATTAACCATCCCCACTCCCCCCACCCACCCCACTACCCTTCCTAACCTCTGGTAACCATCCTTCTGTTCTATCTCCATGAGTTCAATTGTTTTAATTTTTAGCTCCCTCAAATAAGTGAGAACATATGATGTTCGTCTTTCTTTGCCTGGTTTATTTCACTTAATGTAATGACCTCTAGTTCCAACCATGTTGTTGCAAATGACAGGATCTCATTCTTCTTTATGGTGTTCTCAAAGCCAAAAATATCTTTAATCGTTTGGACCATACTAGAAGCAGGCACAAAGTCAAACAGCCTTCAACATTCAAACAGAAATGGACACCAACAGTCTTCTGGTCCATATTGGGCTCACTTAGGAAGTTAAAATGAGATCTATAATCTCAATGTTTTTGTTTGAATAGACGACCTAACAGTGGAAGAAGAAAACATGATAGGCATATGTGTTCCAGTAAAAGAAAGAAAAAAACATCAATCATAGGAGTCCAAACTATTTGGAATTGCCAACTCTGGCACTAAACAACAGATGGAGCCAAAGGACCTTAGTAGCAACCAACAGATTTGCTGCCCTCTCCCTTACTTTCTGCTTTCTCCTTCATCTACCCAAGATTGCTAGGCCTCAGGGTGTGGAGTTAACAGCATAGGCTCGGGATTCTGACTGCCCAGCTTCACAGTACCATCCATGTTTGCTACTTGGGTGAGATTAGATGACTGACTTAACTTGGTTTTCCTCTTTGCAGAATAGGAATGTTAAGAAAAACCCTACCTCCCAGGGTTATTGGTAAGGTTAGAATAATTATTACTTATCATCATAAGGAATAGTTCCTGCCACATAAGTTTTAAAAACGTTAGCTATTACTTGCTGAAACGCATTCCTTTTTATATTTTAACATCTTCAGTGGCATCTAATCCTGTTGCATTGCCATCTCTCCTTTAACCCACACCTAGGCTCCATGGGGAACTTCCTATGACAAATTGACTAGGAAAAAATTTCAGGTCTGATTTACAGATGGTTCTGATGATATGCTGCTACCTCCTAAAAGTGGATGACCACAGCATTATGGAATTCCCCGAGGGTGATCCTGAAAGGCGGTTAGGAAGAAATATCTTCTTGTCAGAACTTTGAGCAGTGCACTTAGTTGTCCATTTTACCTGGAAAGAGAAAGGCCAGAAGTTACGGATCTATACTGATTCATGGGTAGTGGCGGATGGTTTGGCTCTATGTTCAGGGACTTAGGGAGGACTGACAATGAGTCTATCATTTCATCACTCAGAAGTAACTGGTCTGATAGAATTATAAAATAGTTTGTTAACAACTCAATTATGGCATCAGCTGAGTGACAATGCCATGAGGGGTTAGGGTTCTGTCCTATAAGATGTAGCATCTGATCAGAATCAATGACCAATATATGGTAGTTTCTCTCCCATAGTCAGAAAATATAGGTCTAGGAACGGAAGGCTGGAAGGAGAAGTGGCCTTCCTCATTGTTATCTGTTATCCACACACAAAATTTGTACTTCTTGTTCCTGCAACTTTGGAAACTTTGATTTAGATGCTTAGTTCTCAAGGGATGAATACGTCTACCAGGGTACATAATTATGATTCCATTGAACTGGAAGTTGAGACATCACCTGATTATTTTGGGCTTCTTGTTTACTCTGTTGTCTCTACAGCATCCTTCAAGATCAGCTCAGGAGGACTCTCCTTTCACAATGGCAAAAGGCTAATTAAGCTGTTTTCTCAAGCAAAACAACTCTTTTTACACCCCATCTCTATCCTTATGTCATGTAGACAGTGCTGCAGTTCTTTTTTTCATAGCAATTTTTTCTTCCTGTTTTACTTCTATGTGGTTTTAATTGAAAAACAGCCAAATGATAAATACATATAAACATCCTGCCTCCTCTGTTGTGTCTGATTAAGACTTAGTAAGAGGCCTCAGGGTCTCCACCTGTTAGTATGTTGTGGTTCATCTTGTATCTTTGGAGACAGGAAGATCTGCGGCCTGTATACATTTGTTGGAAATAAACTGCTTCTGTTTTTGAAAATTGGAATTTGCTTTATTTACTGCTGAAAACTTATGCCTTTGAAGTGAAAATATAAATTGCCTAAGTAATGTTCTCAAAACCAATTCTTACACAAGATAATTTCTCTTAAATGTCTAGCACAGTGCCATTCAAGCATTCAGTAAACATTAGTTGAGTATCATTTAAGTTACAGACATTGGAAATACAGAGTCACTCCCCTCAAAATCTAGCCTAGAAGAGTAAGTGGCCATAAACACATAAGTTAAGAATTTCAGGCACTAGGGCAGCAGTAGCTGAGCGGTAAAATGGGGGCATAAGGGAGGTAAGTAGGTATAGGCGTTTCCCCAATCTTGGGCCCTATCAGAGCCTCAGGAGATGCCTGTGGCTGGCAGAGGCCTTAGCATGCCCAGATGAGGAAGGATTCAATGATAAGGAAAGAAAGAATCTATTTGCAGACTTGGAATCTCACTCTTTTTGCCCAGGCTGGAGTGCAGTGGCTTAATCTCAGCTTGCTGCAATCTCCGCCTCCCAGGTTCAAGCAATTCTCCTGCCTCAGCCTCCCGAGTAGCTGGGATTACAGGCGCGTGCCACCATGCCCGGCTAATTTTTGTATTTTTAGTAGAGATGGGGTTTCACCATGTTGGCCAGGCCGGTCTCGAACTCCTGACCTCAAGTGATTTGCTCGCCTAGGCTCCCCAAAGTGCTGAGGTTATAGGCGTGAGCCACCACGCCTGGCCGCAGGCAGGACTTTAAACTGCACCGAAGCTTCATGTGTAGGACAGATCACCTGTGGGAGCATGTGGAGCATGTGGCTTTGAACTCTGAGTACCAGCCATAGATGGACAATCTTGGATCGGCTGCCCAGATTCTGTTCCTCTTCTGTCTTCTGGCCTAGAGAGAGAACTGTGGTGTCACTAACCTTGGATTCAATTACCTGAAGAATCTCCACTCACAAGAACTCAAATTGCTTTGGAGTTGTTAATTACAGCAGTTTTTGAACAGAGGTGGATTAATCGTGAGCTAATGAAGTTTAAGCTTCATGACCTAAATTTCACTGCACCAGCTACCTCCAAGGTTCTGGGAGGGGCCCTGACACTGTGTTTGCAAGGGTACATGCTTTTGTAAACTTCGCAAAAGTAAACTATTTTTAATGCAGTTAGTTAAGATGGCTGTCTGTTTCCACTCCAGCCCCCTCTCTGTCATGCTTCTCCTTGCACTGGAGAGGGCTGAAGTAGGACCATGGAATTTCATATTGATAATTTTGTAATCTTTTACTTATAGACGGTTCCTTGAACTGCACAAGCTTCAGTCTCCTCCCTGGATTCCTCCCTGGTTCTGATCATGACTATGATTTCACCCAAGTCAATGTTTAGATTGTATTAATAATAAAATGAAATAAAATAGTCCTTATTATTAAAAGTATGTACTGTATTTCTTAAAAAAAGAAGTAATTCAGTGAAATTATTATTATTATTTTTGAGACAGAGTCTCGCTCTATCACCCAGGCCGCAGTGCAGTGGTGCGATCTCAACTCACTGCAACCTCCACCCTGCCAGGCTCAAGCAATTCTCCTGCTTCAGCGCCCCCCATAGCTGGGACTACAGGCACATGCCACCATGCCTGGATAATTTTTGTTATTTGTGGTAGAGATGGGGTTTTGCTATCTTGACTAGGCTGGTCTACAAACTCCTGACTTCAGGTGATCCACCCGCCTCGGCCTCCCAGAATGCTGGGATTACAGGCTTGAGCCACTGTGCCGGGTCCAGTGAAATTACTTCTTACCCAAAGAAGGCAATTAAAGGAGCCTGTGCATGGAGCACTAAATCTGGGGATCAGATTTGCCAAAAAAAATCAAGAAGAAACTGAAGAGGTTTAAAATGCATATATTGCTTTTTCATTAGTATAGGAATGGTGGAAGAATAAAAATAAAATCAAAGATGATGGATTGATTAACTAGGAGGAAAGGAGAGATGATTGAGATTAAGGGTCATGGATCAGGGACAGAAGGGAAGAAATGGGAAGATGACTGTCAGTAGACAGATACAAAAAGAAAAAGGAGATGAATGCGCCTAGGTCCAGCTGCTTTTAAAAAGAGTTCTAAATCTAGATGCCAGTAAATCAGAAATAAATTGTGACTGGAAGCCAACAAAGTCCAACGGAAGAAGCAAGGAGAGATCTAAGAGAGCTGCTTGGAATGAATATGAAGAAGGAAGCCTGGATCCAGGCTTAACTACTGAGAAGCACCTTAATGCAAAAGATTCCATCTTCTTTTCAAGTATTCTTTCTGTATTATATTCATCAGAATAGGCTAGGTCATGCTGCTGGAATAAGTTAACCCCCAAATCTCCATAGCTCACACAAACACCATTTATTTATCACCATGCTATAAACCTACTGTGGTTGGTGGAGGGCGTGGCTCCACATAGTAACTCAGGGACCCAAGTTGACCTAGGCTCCACCGTCTTGTAGATGCACCATCTGGAACATGTAGTTGCTAGGGCAGTGGAATAGAGAGGCTGGAGCGTCTTACTTGGACTCTTCACTGCCTCCACTTGGAATTGACACACATGGCATCCATTCACATTTCATTGGCCAGAACTAGTCATTGGGGATTTGGAAAATAAATATTTAATGAGTATTCCTGTGTATGCTGCATCCTATCTGAATCTTGATAGTGATGCTGTCAGTTTTTTCTTGCCTTGGAGAGGCTTCTGAGGTGCAGTTTCGTGCAGAAATTGGATGCAGTCTGAGCCTCCCCAGAGTGGGATTTGAATACATTTTGTATTTGATTGCTTTGACCGGTAGGGTCTCCAGTTTAGTCTGTGCTGAGGGTGATTACTTGAATTTTGTGTCTCCCCTCTTCCCTACCTCCAGTGCCCCCTGAGGGTCATTAACTTTAGGATTATTTTCATTCTATGTTCATGCATTCACATTTTTATTTATCCAACATTTATTAACCTCTTACCGTATGTTATGGCTTTACTTGGCCCTGCAGATTCAATGAAGACTAAAACACGGTTCTTATTCTCAAGAAGCTCCCACTTTGGAGACAGTAAGCAAGTTAATACAGATTACATAGACATGGCAGCAATTTCTAGCTGGAAGGATCAGAAAGGACTCCGTGTAGGTGACAGCTCAGTGTATTTATAAACTTGGGGAGATTTAGGAATTTATCATCTCTAGGAGGCTTAAAAATGTATACACAAGAACTCAGATATGCATAAATGTAGTGTTCTCTACTTTTTTTTCTTTCTTTTTTTTGTATATAGATATTTTTATTTTACATTTGAAAAAGACTCAGAGGTGTGAAGAAACTTGTCAAGATCCTTCCTATATATTGGCTTAGTTGAGGCCTGGTTTTAAACTCAACCCAACTTTGTATGGCTCTGAAAACTGGGCTCTTAGCCACCACATGATTCTACTACCTAATCATCTGTATGTTCCTATCTTTTCCTTTTTTTCCAGAATAAAAGAGAAAAAGTGGGGGAAAAAAACATTTTTTTCAGGCAAGGATTAATTTTTAATGACATCCTTTCCTGTGTTAAATGTGAAGTCACTTTTGTTGCAATGCCAGTCAAGTGTTTAGTCTTCAGTTTCTTTATACTATTTGTATTCAAAATATACTTGATCTTAAAAAAGTAGGGAAATACTTAATTTGGTCTGTTTTCAGATTTCTGCCATTAATTTGGCACACATTCAAAATGGTCAGATGATTTAATTACTTATTATTTTTATGAGTTTACTTATTCTAAAGTAGTTTCCAATCTATGGATCTTAGTTTCTAGGAGTCTTTTATTATTATTATTATTTTATTATTATTATTATACTGTAAGCTCTAGGGTACATGTGCACAATGTGCAGGTTTGTTACATATGTATACATGTGCCATGTTGGTGTGCTGCACCGGTTAACTCATTTACATTAGGTATTTCCCCTAATGCTATCCCTTCCCACTTCCCCACCCCACAACAGGCCCCAGTGTGTGATGTTCCCAGCCCTGTGTCCAAGTATTCTCATTGTTCAATTCCCAATATGAGTGAGAATATGTGGTGTTTGGTTTTCTGCCCTTGTGATAGTTTGCTCAGAATGATGGTTTCTAGCTTCATCCATGCCTCTACAAAGGACATGAACTCATCCTTTTTTATGGCTGCACAGTATTCCATGGTGTATATGTGCCACATTTTCTTAATCCAGTCTATCATTGATGGACATTTGGGTTGGTTCCAAGTCTTTGCTATTGTGAATAGTGCCACAGTAAACATACATGTGCATGTGTCTTTATAGCAGCATGATTTATAATCCTTTGGGTATATGTCCAGTAATGGGATGGCTGGGTCAAATGGTATTTCTAGTTCTAGATCCTTGAGGAATTTCCACCCTGTCTTCCACAATGGTTGAACCAGTTTACAGTCCCACCAACAGTGTAAAAGTATTCCTATTTCTCCACATCCTCTCCAGCACCTGTTGTTTCCTGACTTTTTAATGATTGCCATTCTAACTGGTGTGAGATGGTATCTCACTGTGGTTTTGATTTGCATTCCTCTGATGGCCAGTGATGCTGAGCATTTTTTCATATGTCTGTTGGCTGCATAAATGTCTTCTTTTGAGAAGTCTCTGTTCATATCCTTTGCCCACTTTTTGATGGGGTTGTTTGATTTTTTCTTGTAAATTTGTTTAAGTTCTTTGTAGATTCTGGATATTAGCCCTTTGTCAGATGGGTAGATGGTAAAAATTTTCTCCCATTCCATAGATTGCCTGTTCACTCTGATGGTAGTTTCTTTTGCTGTGTGGAAGCTGTTTAGTTTAATTAGATCCCATTTGTCAATTTTGGCTTTTGTTGCCATTGCTTTTGGTGTTTTAGTCATGAACTCCTTGCCCATGCCTATGGCTGAATGGTATTGCCTAGGCTTTCTTCTAGGGCTTTTATGGTTTTAGGTCTAACTTTGAGTCTTTAATTCATCTTGAATTAATTTTTGTATAAGGTGTAAGGAAGGGATCCAGTTTCAGCTTTCTATGTATGGCTAGCCAGTTTTCCCAGCAACATTTATTAAATAGGGAATCCTTTCCCCATTTCTTGTTTCTGTCAGGTTTGTCAAAGATCAGATGGTTGTAGATGTGTGGTATTATTTCCGAGGGCTCTATTCTGTTCCATTGGTCTATATCTCTGTTTTGGTAGCAGTACCATGCTGTTTTGGTAACTGTAGCCTTGTAGTATAGTTTGAAGTCAAGTAGAATAATGCCTCCAGCTTTGTCCTTTTGGCTTAGGATCGTCTTGGCAATGTGGGCTCTTTTTTGATTCCATATGAACTTTAAAGTAGTTTTTTCCAATTCTGTGAAGAAAGTCATTGGTAGTGTGATGGGGATGGCACTGAATCTGTAAATTACCTTGGCCAGTATGGCCATTTTCAAAATATTGGTTACAAGTAAGATTGACTTTCTTCTTATGTTTATTGGTCCTTTCCCCATTTTAAAATCTGAATGTCTGTCTTTTTCTACTTTTGTATTTTGTATCAGTTTTTTGTATTATTTTTCATTGATTTTTAAGAGCTTGGTACAAAGTAAAGATATTATTCCTTTAGCTATCAAATATGCTGAAAACGGTCCAGGTGCAATGGCTGATGCCTGTAATCCCAGCACTCTGGGAGGCTGAGGTGGACGGATCACTTAAAGCCAGGAGTTCAAGACCAGCCTGGCCAACATGGCTAAATCCTATCTCTACTAAAAATACAAAATAAAAATTAGCTGGGTGTGCTAGCAGGTGCCTGTAATCCCAGATACTCAGGAGGCTGAGGCAGGAGAATTGCTTGAACCCAGGAAGTGGAGCTTTCAGTGAGCTGAGATTGTGCTACTGCACTCCAGCCTGGGTGACAGAGTGAGACTCTGTCTTAAAAAAAAAAAAAAAAACAAGGGCTGAAAACAGGAGCTGCTTTTTAAAACCCAAAACAGTGGATTTCATGTGACAGCTCTTTGGGGAAGAGGTAATATCATGGGGTGCTGTGTGAATTATACAATAAAAAGTTCTCAGTATGCAGGCCTTCCATCTACCTGGTGTTGATTAAAACACCTGCCCCCCATTAGAGAACTTGAGTTAAGGTGTATTATTTTAACAGATCAAAACTCTGGGAAAATGTCTCATTAATCCAGTTTTTTGTATTATTTAATATTTAAAGGAAAACTCATTCCTCTCTATCAAGAAATCACTTACCAGATTTCCAATAGTGCCCTGAGGCACCATGGAAAAATATAAGTTGGTTTTGATGGAAAAAGGAGATAGAGCATAAAGAACCAAAGTAAAAAGATGGTAAAACCCCCACAGAAGGGAAGGAGGCCCTAGAAGCTAGATAAATGGAGGTAATAAAGCAAGATAAATCCTCAAATCAGGAACTATTTCACCATTACAGACTGGAGCCCACAGCATACTTGCCTGGAACATACTCTATAAATGCAACCAGAAATAGAATAAGACAAAGGAAAAAGTAATATTATGATTCCTCTCTGAGGGGGCTGGGTGCCATGGCTTACACCTGTAATCCCACCACTTTGGGAGGCTGAGGCAGGTGGATCACTTTAGGTCAGGAGTTTGAGACCAGCCTGGCCAACATAGTGAAATCACATCTCTACTAAAAATACGAAAAATTAGCTGGACATGGTGGTAGACACCTGTAATTCCAGCTACTCAAGAGGCTGAGGCAGGAGAATTGTTTGAACCTGGGAGGCAGAGGTTGCAGTGAGTGGGTGCACGCTGCTGCACTCCAGCCTGGGTACCAGAGGGAAACTCTATCTCAAATAATAATAATAATAAGAGGAAGAATTCCTCTCTGAGAGACTGTGATATGTAGCTGAAAGTAATTAAAAATACTATGCAAGAACCTCATAAAAGACACATTTGAGTAAAGGCAGGTAGTTTAAGTGGAGTGTTGTGGCTCATGCTTGTAATTGCAACACTTCGGGAGGCTGAGGCAGGCAGATCACTTGAGTCCAGGAATTTGAGACCAGCCTAGGCAACACGGTGAGACCCCGTGTCTACAAAAAATAGAAAAAATTAGCCAGGTATGGTGGCATGCACCTGTAGCCCTAACTACTCAGGAGGCTGAGGTAGGAGGATTGCTGAAGCCCAGGAATTCAAGGCTGCAGTGAGCCATGATCACACCACTGCACTTCAGCCTAGGCAACAGAGTGAGATTCCATCTCTAAATACATACATACATACATACATACATACATACATACATAAATAAATAACATTTTTAAAAAAGCAGATAGTTTCTGACCACCCCACTAAGTAAGATGAGTCAGATCAATTGCAAAGTTTACCTTCTGTCTCAGACAGGCATGCAAGTTTAGGGTCTGAGCAGAATTGCTTGAAATGTCGAGAAGAGGCTGAGCACTGTCCTCTGTGTCTTTCCTCTCTATTCCTCCCCTGTAGAGGGAAAGTTAAATGTTAAATTTGAACTCAATTGAACGTGAACACAAACAATAGTCACCAAGTCCTGGAGCAGGTTGCATGAGCCCCTTGAGGCATTCATCCAGCACTGTTTAGGAGAAATCTGTTTCTGTATGTTACTGAAAAACAACAGACAATTGCAAAAACAAGTTGACCTTTCTGTGTTCCTTGAGCCCAGTCATGAAGGGCCCTCATGACTTGGCCCCATGCCAAACAACTCCTTACAAAAAGAGATAGGGTCCCAGATCGCACTGAAGCTTCATGAGACCTCTAGTTGTCTGTGCAATATATATTATGTATTTAGATATATAAATATATATGTTTATAATATATATTTATATATATTTAGATATATATGATACATATAATATTATATATATATATATCTCTTTTCCCTTCTTCCCTTCCTATTGCAATTTGCTTATTACATGATTTGCTTATTATATTTGCATGGCCATTTATGTGGGATAAAGGTTGTTTACCCTTAAAAGTATCTGTGTGTGTCTTTTCTTTCCCCCTCACACATTTCCCACACAGAACATCCCCTAGGCAGCAAACAGTCTTTCGTTCAAATAAATTTTGAAGAAGTATATAAAAAATATTGTTTGAAAGGCTACTGGAGGGGCTACCTCTCTCAATCTCATCCTGGCTCCAGGGAGGTGGTGGGATGGGAAGTAGAGAAATACTGTAGTTTTCATGGGCCTCACTTTAATCCTCAAGTTTGCTCCCTCCTTCTTTCCTTACAAAAGAAAGAAAAAAAGAAAAGAAGGGTAAAAGTCAGAAGGTTTATTTGGTTAAAAAAATATTCCTTTCTTTGCTTAAAAAGCAAGGTTAATAGAAGCCCATTATCTCTTATCCACAATTCCATTTGATTTTCAGAGCTGAAAAGCTCTGACAATCAAAAGCATTTTTCATATCTCATTTGGCAGCAAAGCCTGACCTGACAGGAGGTGAAACTAACTATAGTCTTTACTTATCTTAAATAATGGGAAGACTAATATATTTTACTATAGAAATATTTATGTATATGATTTCAGGATGCTGCCCCAGGTCCTGCTAGAGGAGTAGAGATGGTTCTATGTACCATATGACCTTTCTAAAAACTCAAAAATTCTGACTTCTAAAACATTTTAACCACATGGGGTTTAGATAAGGAATAATGTTCAAAGATTTGTCACAAGGTACAAGTAAAGAATGTTCACGAAGCACCCAGAACAGTGCCTGACACCTGGAAAACAGGAGCTTCATTTTCCTCTCCTTGTAGTTTTGCCTATGTGAATAAGGAGCCCTTTTTCAAAAGTTAGCTCCAGGCAGCTGAACCTGGGCCAGATATTACAAATAAAAAACTGGGTGAAAAAATAATTTGCAATTTATTTAACAGGCAAAGAGTTAATATCCCTAATATGTAAGGAGTTCTTAAAGAAGAAAAAGCCAAATCTGGTAGGAAAGTAGGCAAAATACATGAATGAATAGTTCACAGGAAAAAATAAATGCTCCTTAAATATTAAAAAATAAATTTAAAAATGTTAAAATTTTTAAATTAAATTTTATTTGGAAATATCATTATAAACTCAATTTTTAAAAAATTATATTTCCCAGCTCTGTGTACCAGAAGTCCTGGAAGCAGTGGCATCTAATAGTAAGATGCCATTGCTTCTGGAGCCCAAATCTTGATTTCTAAACATCATTCTTGATATAAGGGGCTCCTTGGTAAAAATCTTTCCACAGGTGGAGCACAAAAAATACCAGGCGAACGTGGGACTTCTTTCTGCATCAGAAAGTAAACAAGTCATCAAAAAATCATATTGACATATCAAAAGGATACAAAAATCAACTTGAGAGAGCTCTCACTGGCCAAATTTGAGACCATTTATGTATCAAAAAGAATAATCAAGGCAATTGGTTAAAAAAAAAAACCATAGAATCTTTAACATTCCATGAGTCTACAGTGATACTCAGGGTGGACTGGGGGATGAAAGGGTAGAGGAAGAAAAATTATTTTTAGAGGAAAACTCTGGTTAGTAAAAGTAGAAGGAATAATAGAATTTGGAAATCAACATTTTGCAGTTTCCAATGATTGATTCAGGTAAGGATCATAATTGGATGCTATGTCCTCTAGGTGAAAGTTACACTTCTAAAATGTGGCTGACACCATCTGAACCAAGTGAACAAATTTAACATCATCAATAGTGGGACAATCTGACATCATGTGCCTACTAAGATGATGCAATGCATTATACATGGATTATTTATGAAATGTCCTGCTAAAAGTGTTTATCCTGAATCTAATCTGGCTCCAGCTTAATTTAAACCTAAGTCTGTGAAAGTTTTAAAATATATTACCCATTTCCCTCCAGAAAGATGACCTCAATTTGCACTCTCAGCAGTATAGTAGACTGCCAGTTTCCCTGAACAAGTTAATTGAAAC
The DNA here is from genome assembly GCF_002776525.5 of Piliocolobus tephrosceles. Lineage (NCBI taxonomy): Eukaryota > Metazoa > Chordata > Mammalia > Primates > Cercopithecidae > Piliocolobus > Piliocolobus tephrosceles. Next base: position 7,580,491 of record NC_045443.1, read on the forward strand.
CACGAGGACAAAAAAATACACATGCAGTATGTGAGATACTCATCAAGACAACTGACCTGGATTCTTCTCAAAGACAATGGGGAATAAAAGCAAGAGAATTCTTCTACATTGCAGGAGACCTGCTTGAATCCTGGATTTTTAAAAAAGCTATAAAAGACATTTTGGGACAACTGAGGAATTTTTAGTGTGGAATGGTTATAAATGATATTTAGAAATTATGAATGTCTTTAATGTGAAAATATCTAAGGTCATAATATTCTCCTATTATGGCTATATGGGAGAATGTCCTCATGTTTTAAAGATGAATGCTGAAGAATTTAAAAAAGAAAATAATGTCTGCAACTTTCTTTCAAATGGTTTAGAAAAATCATGTAAATAGGGCAACAAGTGAAAATACCCCAAATTCTTCTGACTCCGAAGGTCCACAAAACATACTTGAAAAGCCACTGGGCTACGCAATGAAGAATCTGGATTCCCCAAATGAGTACTTATGATGGTGGCTGGGTGGAGCTCCTGGAAACCTGAAATCTATCCATTTGTGTATGTCTCTCCCAGCGCCTCAACACCTGGGGTTCCTTAAGGCAGCTTCATGAATGAACTTGTTCCCACTGGTTCTTTTTCTGACATGTGAAAGCTTTTATAATCTCGGATCCTGTCTCTTTATCTCAGAATAAAGAAAGCTCCCCTCAGCATCTATGTCAACACAGACAAAGAGTTCAATCTGCCAAAAATGCCTCAGCAAAGTCTGGCTCTTGACTACAATTGGGGTGTGGGACGAGGTGGCTTTTTCCTCTGATTTCACAACCTCTTAAGCAAATGGATTTTTATTGTTTCTTTTTCTTCTGTAAGCTAAAGGAACTAGGGCTCTAGGGTGGCTCCTACCACTAAGTTCCATCCTTTACCACCAACTGACTCAAGAAAAAACTGTGCAATAAGAGACCACAAACAACGTCCTGAAACATGAAAATAAAATGCATATATTTTCACCTGAGTATTTAGAACAATAGGACTTAGCATTAGAAGACTGGGTTCAGATCCTGATTCTGCTTTTAACAAGTATTGGACGGGTTATGGACAACTCATACCCTGCTAAGTCTCAGTCATTTCACCTGTAAAATTGGGGTGCTAATGATAGTAATAGCTATGAAAATAAAATGAAGAATAGCCATGGAAATAAGATGAGTTAATGGCTATCAACGTGCTTTGTATTATGAAAATGTATAAAATGATCCTAGCTAGTCTAGCTAACTGAATTAATAAATGAATAACCTGAAGTCCAACAAAGACATGACTTGATTGACATTATAGCACAAATTCAAATTAACAAATGAATAATCTGAGGTTCAACAAGGACATGACTTTATTGCCATTACAAAGCAAATTTATTTATCTGTTCAATAGTATCTCTCCTGGGTTAGGACTTAACACTGAAATATGGAGATTAATGAGACTGTCCTCTCAATGCATGTAGATGTATTTGTAGAGATCCATATAGATACATAAGAAATACAGCTGTCTTGCCAAATTTACTGAGTCATCACAGCACCATACTAAGAGTTTGGGTATCTTACCTCACTGAAGCTTATGACTGTCCTATGAGATAGCTCCTATTATTATCCCCATCTTATGAATAAGAAAAATGACGATACAAATAAAGGAGAGATTATAAAGGCCTGAAAAATATCAGTGAGAATGTAGGAGACGGAAAGAACTTTAGATTGAGCAGGTCATAGGAAGCCAATGGGATATAAGGATTAAGGAAAAAAGAGATGACAAGAAACTGTGTTGCTATAATTGAGCAAATGTTACTGCCATACAGAGGGAAGAACAGGTTGGTGGGGAAAATGTCCACTCATTTAACCAATATTAACTGAGCACTTAATATGTGTCTGACAATATTATAAGCTCTAGGGATATAGCAATAAACAATATTGGTAAGAATTCCTATCTTCCTGAACTTATATTCTAGGAACAAGGGAATATGTTCAAGAATTGTTATGTTCTTGATTTTCTGAGGTACTCATTGAAAACTTGGGTGAAGATGTCCAGGAAATACCAGGAAATAGTTTGAGAAATGGGTTTAAATCTCAAAAGAGTTGCTTAAATGAGAGATGAACTTGAGGAATCTTCAGTGTATAAATGGTGATTGAATTTATGAACATGAATGAGGTCACCCAGGCATAGAATATAGTTCCAGAAGAACAGCAGGCTAAAGGTGAAGCCCCTGCAATGCCAATATTTAAGAAGAGTCCAGGAAAGAGATGAAGAAGGAACAGTTAGGTAAAAGGAAAGGCAGAAGAGAATGATGTGATAAAAACCAAGGAAAGAGAAAGTTGTAAGAAGGATTGGTTAATAGTTTCAAATGCTGCTAAGAGATCAATATGTATAATGAAAAACTGAATGTGGCACCCAGAGGGTCCCTATAATTATGGCAAAAGCAGTTTCAGGAGAGAAGTTGGGGCAGGAGGCCAATGTAGTGTGTGGAGGGGTGTCTAGAAGAAAAGGCTGTAAAAGCCTCAATTAAAGTGAACTTTTCTGTTGAGAACTTAGCCTGCCAGCAGGGGCAACATAGTGATACGTCATCTTTACAAAAAATAAAAAATTAGCCAGGCATGGTGACACACACCTATGTTTCAGCTACTCTGGAGGCCAAGGCAGTAGGATTGTTTGAGCTCCGGAGTTTGAGGCTGCAGTGAGCTGTTATCAGGCTACTGCACTCCGGCGTGGGTGCAGAGCAAGACCCTGTCTCAAAACAACAACAACAACAAAAAGAACTTAACCTGGAGAGATACATTAATATAAGCAACAGGAGACCTAGAGTGAGGTATTGGCTTTTAAAATAGAGGAACAATGTCAGCATGTTTGACTGCTTGTGAGAAAGGGTCAGTAAGAGAGAAGCTGGAAGAGAAAAGAGAGAGAAAAATGGGTGAGGCCACTGCAGAGACAAAGAGGAGGGATCCAGAACACCCTTCTCCTTCTCCTGACCCTGGAAGCAGGGAAGATGGGATGTAGAAGAGAAAAAATGAGTGAAAGGGAAAGATTGCAAGTTGAGGAAGTTGTTGCTGATGGCTTCTGCAAGGAGGAGATAATTTTACCTCTATTTTCTCATTTTCTTTTACTACAGTTTTTTGAGACAGGAACTCAAAAAATAGTTTTGTGAGAAACTATTAGTGTCCTCACTTCATTAATGAGGAAACTGAGGTTCAAAGAGGTTAAATGACCTGCCCTTGGAAATTGCAGGGTCAGAATTCAAACCCAGACATTTCACTTCAAGTCCCCTAGTCTTTCTTTTTCTTAATGGTCGCTAGAAAGAGAAGTTTAAGGAAAAGAAACATCAACGCCTTCAAACCCAAGAAACCTTCAGAATGATGGTAACCAGTGACAGAAAAGAATAAAATGGACAGGAAAACAGGATAGAGCAAAGGCCATAGGCACAATAATCGTAATAAAAATAGGTATTTATCTATAGCGTTATCTCTTTTTTCTCCCTATAACAAATAAACAATACAAACTATGTAAAGGGGCGTGAGAAAATAGAAACTGCAAGACTTGCTTCTAAGGAAATGATTGTTTTGTAAATATATCGTAAGGACTCATCATTAAAATGACATTTTGTAATTATATTAGTTAACGGCAGACAAGAATGATTTATTCAACAAATACTTATTGAGTATCTACTATATGCCAGATATTGTTCTAAACCCTGGACATATAATAGTGAATAAATCAGACAAGAGCTCTACTTTTTTGGAGTCCACATTCTAATGAGGAGACAGGCAGGAAACAAGCAAATTAATCAGCAAATAGCTCATGTAAAACCAGATGAGGAGTGCTACTTTAGAATGGGTAGTGGAATGAAATTCTGAAGACATGACATTTGGGTTGAGACCTCATGAACAAGAATCAGTTATATGGAAATCTGAAGCAACACACTTAGGCTGAGGGAACAGTGAATGCCAAGGTCCTGAAGTAGGAACCACCTTGGCATGTTCAATGAACAAAAAAAAAAGCGTGGTGAGCAAGGGGAGGACAGTGGCAGGAGATGAGGCTGGAAACATGGGCAAAAACCAGACATGTGGAGCAGCAGTTCTCAATCCTCACTGCTCACCAGAATCCCCAGAGGAGCCTTAAAAATACAGATGACTGGGTCCCCACTCCCAGGGAAGAAGCTGATTTAATGGGTCTGAGGTGGGACTCAGGCATAGGCCTTTTGAAAAATGCCCTGGGGATTCTGATGGATATTCAAGGTTGAGACTAATATTGAGACTTCCAGCACTTTGGGAGGTCATGGCAGGCAAATCAGTTGAGGCCAGGAGTTTGAGACCAGTCTGGCCAACATGGTGAAACCCCATCTCTACTAAAAATACAAAAATTATCCAGGCATGATTGGGCACACCTGCAATCCCAGCTATTCAGGAGGCTGAGGCATGAAAATTGTTTGAACCAGGGAGGCGAGGGTTGCAGTGAGCTGAGATCTCGCCACTGCACTTCAGCCTGGCCAACAGAGTGAGACTCTGTGTGAAAAAAAAAAAATTTATATATATATATCAGAAAATTTTTTAAAAAGAAGAGACTTCCAGAGATTCTGTAGTAAAGAGAATATCAGTGAAAGAGTGTGTGTGGAAGAAGAGAATTAATGTAAGTTGAAACTGGTGAGCTGAAGAATCATTTCAAAGAACATTCCCCCATGGAGAAATCTGAGCAATCTTAATTGCCAGACCTCCTGAGAACATAAAAGCTTTACCTGCCAAGAAAACTTGGCCCAAGAAGCACCAACTAATAAAATGTAAGACTTTTTATCTTCCAAGCTAACTAACATGTACTGAATTGGTAATATGTACCAGATATTGTATACTAAGCAATTCACTAGATGATCTAGTATCTTCATAGCAATTTCATGTTGTCTGTGAGTAAGACCCGATTTAGAGATGACAGTACTCATCTTGGAGAGATTTAGTGTCTTATGTAACGCCACACAACTATTAAGTAGCAGAGGTGCATCTCTCTGACTCGAAGTCTATGATCATTACTGTTGTAAGACCTAGTTTGCTGAGGTTACAAAATGGCCAGTCTAATTTTTCAACTACTGCTCTCTAGGAAAGTGCTCTTGGGTTCTGTTATGAAAAACTACCAACAGCCGGCCATGGAGGCACATGTCCTTAGTCCCAGACACTTGGGAGGACAATGTGAGAGGATCACTTGAGCTCTGGAGGTCGAAGCTGCAGTGAACCACAATAGCACCACTACACTCCAGCCTGGGCAATAGTGTGAGACTCCATCTCAGAAAAAATAGTTACTTGCCAGAGATTGGCAATGAAAGAAAGAAAGAAGGAAGGAAGGAAGGAAGGAAGGAAGGAAGGAAGGAAGGAAGGGAGAGAAAGAAAGAAAGAAAGGAACTTGGCAGAAATAAAATCAATCTAGAACACTGTGGTAAAACAACTGTGGTAGTTATTACCCAGTTATCCACCCCTGTATTAGTCCGTTCTGTTATTGATATAAAGAAATACCTGTCTCTTTTCCTCCCTGACTACCTGAAGACAGGCCGCCATCATGAATGACACCGTAACTATCTGCACTAGAAAGTTCATGACCAACCGACTACTTCAGAGGAAACAAATGGTCACTGATGTTCTTCACCCCGGGAAGGCAACAGTGCCTAAGACAGAAATTCGGGAAAAACTAGCCAAAATGTACAAGACCACACCGGATGTCATCTTTGTATCTGGATTCAGAACTCATTTTGGTGGTGGCAAGACAACTGGCTTTGGCAGGATTTATGACTCCCTGGATTATGCAAAGAAAAATGAACCCAAACATAGACTTGCAAGACATGGCCTGTATGAGAAGAAAAAGACCTCAAGAAAGCAACGAAAGGAACGCAAGAACAGAATGAAGAAAGTCAGGGGGACTGCAAAGGCCAATGTTGGTGCTGGCAAAAAGCCGAAGGAGTAAGGTGCTGCAGTAAAGGCTACCTGTGTCCATTTTGGATTTCTCACGAGCAGATTAATAAACTAAAAACTTTCACGTGAAAAAAAAAAAAAAAAGAAATACCTGAAAAAAAGAAAAAGAAATAAAAAAGAGGAATACCTGAGACTGGGCAACTGGGTAATTTATAGAGAAAAGAGGTTTAATTGGCTCATGGTTCTGCAGGCTGTACAGGAAGCATAGCAACTTCTTGCTGCTTGAGGGACCTCAGGAAACTTACAGTCACGGTAGAAGGCAAAGGGGCAGCCAGCACTTCACGTGGCTGGAGCAGGAGGAAGAGAGATGGAGGAAGGTGCTACATACTTTACATACTTTTAAATAACCAGATCTCATAACTCACTATCAGCACCAATGGGATGGTGCTAACCCATTCATGAGAACTCTGCCCCCGTGATCCAATCACCTCCCACCAGGCCCTATCAGGCCCCATTTCCAACACCGAGAATTATAATACGACATGGGATTTGGTGAGGACACAGATCCAAAGCATATCAACCCCCTAGATAGTACTACAATTTCCACTTGGACCATGTGACAAGTTCTGGCCAATGAATTATGAGCTGGAATGATGTGCACCATGTCTAGGCTGGAGCACATAATTGCTTCCTTTCCCACACTTATAATGGGCAATCCTTCAGATAATGGTAGTTCCATCAGCCGGGTCATAGAAGATCTCTCAGCCGACCCATGCTGGACAAGTAGTGAGAGCAAAAGATTGTGGTGTTATAGATCACTGAGATTTGGAGGATTATTTATTAGGTAGCATTGCCTAGTTCATCCTGACTGATACAAACTTCATCCTTTCTCTCTGAGTTTGTCTAGAGATGACAAATTACCAGCTCTACTTATGCATCACACATGTCCAAAAGTGTGTGTGTGTGTGCTTTATTTTGTTGCTAATAAATCTATCAAAAGTGGAAAACTCTAAGTCCATCAGCAGAAAACATTCTTGTAGATATTTCTTCAGTACAAAGGATGTCAGCTGTTCAATCTGACAAGGCAATTAATGAATGAGAAACTCAAGAATACCCACATCCAGTCCACAAATACTTCCCTTGGAGAAAGATGCATACGTGGGCCAAGCAAGGGCAAAAGAAAGGTCCCTAAAGAGCCCACACAATGATGTTGCTCTGGGAGAAATGTATTAATTTATTTAACAAATAAAAAAAGCTACTATGTGCCAGGCATTGTCCAAAGTGCTAAAAATAGAACAGTGAACAGTACAGACAAAAATCTCCCTTTCTATAGAGTTTATATTCCAGTGGAGTGAGGGAAGATAATGACATGGCTCTAAAAGCATTTAATTGTTCCAGTATAGACCTTCCCCATTTCTCATGATCTGCTCATCCAGCTGAATAAATGAGAAATGTGACAAGCCCATCACCCCCCACTAACTGACAGGGTAAAGTCTGAAGCAATATATGAGGTAATCTAACCTACACCATCTGGGGCCCTGAAATGCAGATCATTAATTTGGCTTAAACTCTTAAATACTGGTTTCTGATTTCCATTCATAGGAAACAACAGCTCTTTCTTCTTCTGGCTGCAGCTGGGGTTCTGCCCACTGGCCTAGAGGAAGAAATGGAATTCATGTTTTGATCACTACATCTGGCATCGGAGTCCCTTCATCCACTTGAAAATCTCTGAAGATCTGAGTACTGTTTAAGAGCAGACTCCTTAGCGCGATTATCTTCTCAGGCCAGAAGTCTCAGGAGGTAGAGGTTGGAGTCCATGGTAGCACCATCTCTGACTAACTGGTCTGTCTGCAGAGAAAATACTGCGGCTCATGTTAGCTATTGTCTAACATATGTGCCATCAGCTCATAAGAGGACAAAGACAGAGTGACAGCCCCTTCCAGTGACGGTTACTATGGGACTGAACAAAGGAGGACGAACGCAGAAATGAAGACAAAGACAAAGATCTGTCTTAAACGAAGGGATTGGGGGCTCCTTGTTTCTAGTGAGCAAGGGCCCTGAGCTTCTACAGCCGTTTGTGTTTGTTACATAGAGTCAACAGGGAGGAAAGGTAACGGTTGGTCAGCTGCTTGATTTATCACAGGTTCACATAATTGCTTTCTTTATACCACGGGCGTCAGGTGTTCCTATAGATAACCACAAGGAACACTGCGTTTGCGACGTGACTGCCCTCGGCATTCCTTCTGGTGGCAGATGCAGTTTGTTAGTTTGCCAACATCCTGCTTTTGTGAGAACAGTTTGCTGTTGACTCATGTAGCCTCCAGTGGTATATTGAGGTGGTCATGACGCTCATTCTTTTGGCCTTCAACACTTTCCCATTTCCTTTATTCCAATAACTGTGCTGTTGTGTATCTGTACCTTGTGTACCTCTAAACTCTCCACTGAGTGTGATACAAAGTACATTAATTAGTAAACATTTGAGGAGTAAATAATCCTGGGTTTCAACCAAATATAGATTGATCCAGACACATAATGCTAAGTCACAAAAGAGGAGGTCTGTTCAGCTTCCTGTCTTGCCTCATGGCTCCTTTCTGACACTGTGCACTGCAGGCCAAGAATGTTAGTTACTAGTCTAAGACTATACTACAAGGCCTAACGTGGTTAGTCATTCTTATATTAGTAAAGCTCAACAGCAAATAATGGTTGATTTACTGATTGTCAAATACTATTTCTCACTAAAGGAAACCAGAACTCTTTGGTGAAATGGCTGACTTCAGAACCCTGACAGGAAATGTACAAGATGAACCTGGGACATCTTATTTGTGCCAGAAAGTAAGAAAGCTTTCAAAGACAACTAAGTCATGTCAAAAAAGGACACAGAAGCCAGCCTGAAGGGGCTCCCTCCTGAGTTACTTTGGGACAATTTGAGCATTAAAAAAAAATGACTGCATTGGGTTGAAACACTTTGTGTATGTATATGTATATAAATATATAAAATTGCATATTTATGAGTTCACAATCATTCTTTAAAAACTCACCAGTCACCATTGCAGGTTGCTAGGGTACCAACCTATTATGCTGAAAGTTGGTAATAATAATAAAGACAAAGAATCAAGCATGAAAATAAAGCTTGGTCCTAGACAGTTTACTTAACCTCTCAGAGCTTGTTTCCTCATTCAGGAAATAATAGTACTGGTAGTGCCTACTTCACAGGATTTTGGTGAGGATTAGATAAAATAATAACATATGAGATCCCAGGAAATTACAATGTACTATACGCATGTAAAGAATACCTGCTATTATTATGTGGACAGTTTTCAAGTGAAACAGATCTCTGATGATTTATAGGCACCTGATTTGGGATTGATGTGATTATAAGACCTTGAGCAATTCAACATTCTCAGCCTCTGGTTCAAGGAGCTTACCTAAGGGGTAGATTCTCTGTTCTGTGTGATTTGCCATTTTCCCTTTGAAATCCATGCTGGGCTATAATTACTTTAGTTCCTCACTTGCCAGGGGTGGAGTATACTCCCTAAAGGCCCAGCTGATGATCAAGCTGCATGTACATATGCTCCCTGGGCTCTCCTGCATAACAAGGTCCCTGGTGCTTATTACAACTGGAAGAAATCTTAGTCCTTCCAGAAGAACCATCAAAGGGCTGGTGGCAATCCAATGGTGACTTGTTACCTGGCCTTCCTCATTTAAGCAAGTGAGTCCCACAGGACGCCTGTATAACCAAGAAAGCAAGCATGAAATATCTCCTGCTCCTTGTAGAAGGGAGAATCCAGTTCTTACAATCCATTTGCAGCATTCAAAACCTTCAGAGATTCTCAAAGAGCCAAATGGATCCCAAATGAAAGGGTTGAATGACTTCAGCTCCAAATACTAGATGAAAGCAACTGAGAAGTTGAATTCAGGAGAAAGTTGTCCAGGAATTAGTGATTTTTTTTTTTCATGACTTCTCAAAGAAGATGGGGCACTGCCTCACATCCCCAACTGCTGGAGCTGAACATAGTATAAAATCAGCATTAACCTAGTGAGGCAGAGAGCTAGGATTGTATGCCCAGCAATCAATTTCTTGGAAGAGCCAATCCTCTCAACTATATGGCCAGCATAACTGCTCCCATGCTATTTCTTGACCCCATCCTCATCCTGGCTTCTGTGGATTGATCCTGTGGTTGGCAACTAACCCTATCTAAAGCTCTTCTCCAGAATTTCTCAAAGTATAAATAAAATAGCCAATCTCTTGAGTGACAGGCTGCTTAAGATGAAAAATATAAGAATTGACAAAGTCCCGTGTTTACCTCCATGTGGAGAAAGCCAACCTTCGGAAAAAGAAATGCAATCAACCCACATAGAGAAATAGATAAGAAATGGAAAGACAGACTCCTGATGATGTTTGAGCCCCTCGTTTTTCTAAGGTCCAGCTGTACCTTGTTCTTCATATGGTTTGACTGATCAATACATTCTTGATTTTGCAAGCCAATAAATTCCCTCCCAATTCTCCACAAGTTGTATTGATTGGAATTCTGTCACTACAACCAAAAAGGTCCTGACCAGTATAGTGTTGGATCCTCCCACTTTCACATTGGGATAGAAACAGAATTCAGTAACCAACTGACCTTTCTATGGATCATTGCCCAACTCTTCTCTGCCTCTGGAATCTTCATTTACTATACATGATCCAGATCATTGCCAGAGTGACCATTCTAAAATATCTCTTCTTTTTTTTTTTTTTTTTTTGAGATGGGTTCTTACTCTGTCACCCAGGCTGAGTGCAGTGGTATGATCATGGCTCACTACAGCCTCAACCTCCCGGGCTCAAACAATCCTCCCACCTTGGCCTCCTGAGTAGCTGGGACTACAGACTCATACTACTACATCTGGCTAATTTTTTTGTAGAGATGGGGTCTCCCTATGTCGCTCAGGCTGGTCTCAAACTCCCGGACACAAGCAATGCTCCTGCTTCGGCCTTCCAAAGCACTGCATTTAGAGACATGAGCCACTGTGCCCAGCCTAAAATACCTCTTCTTTATAAAACATTTCCTGGCTTCCACATCTCTTTCCTCACCACAATCAAGGTATAATCCAGTACTCCCTTCATAAACCTATTCACATGTTGATCATAATATAATCACATTTTCCTTATCCACTCATTGATTGATGAGCATGTGGATTGGTTCTACATTTTTGCAATTGCAAATTGTGCTGCTATAAACACTTGGGTGCAAATATCTTCTTCGAATAATGGCTTCTTTTCCTCTGGGTAGATACCCATTAGGGGGATTGCTAGATCAAATGGTAGTTCTACTTTTAGTTCTTTAAGGAATCTCCACACTGTTTTCCATAGTGGCTGTACTAGTTTACATTCCCACCAGCAGTGTAGAAGTGTTCCCTGCATCCACACCAACATCTACTATTTTTTGACTTTTTGATTATGGCCATTCTTGCAGGAGTAAGGTGGTATCACATTGTGGTTTTGATTTGCATTTCCCTGATCATTAGCGATATTGAGCATTTTTTCATATGTTTGTTGGCCATTTGTATATCTTCTTCTGGGAACTGTCTATGCATGTCCTTAGCCCACTTTTTGATGGGATTGGTTCTTTCTTGCTCATTTGTCTGAGTTCTTTGGATATTCTGGATATTAGACCTCTGTCAGGTGTATAGATTGTGAAGATTTTCTCCTACTCTGTGGGTTGTCTGTTTACTCTGCTGGCTGTTCCTTTTGCCACACAAAAGCTCTTTAGTTTAATTAAGTCCCAGCTATTTATCTTTGTTTTTATTGCATTTGCTTTTGGGTTATTGGTCATGAAATCCTTGCCTAAGCCAGTGTCTCGAAGGGCTTTTTTCCAATGTTATCTTCTAGAATTTTTATAGTTTCAGATCTTAGATTTAACTCCTTAAACCATCTTGAGTTGATTTTGGTATAAGGTGATAGATAAGGATCCAGTTTCATTGTCCTACATGTGGCTAGCCAATTATCCCAGCACCTGGGGGTAAGGGTGTCCTTTCCCCACTTTATGTTTTTGTTTGCTTTGTCAAAGATCTATTGGCTCTAAGTATTTGAGTTTATTTTTTGGGTTGTCTATTCTGTTCCATTGGTCTATGTGCCTATTTTTATACCAGTACCATGCTGTTTTGGGGACTATGGCCTTATATTATTGTTTTAAATAATGTAATGTAATGCCTCCAGATTTGTTCTTTTTGCTTAGTCTTGCTGTGGCAGTGTGGGCTCTTTTTTGATTTCATATGAAATTTAGATTTTTTTTCTAATTTTGTGAAGAAGGATGGTGGTATTTTGATGGAAATTGTATTGAATTTGTAGATTACTTTTGGGAGTATGGTCATTTTCACAATCTTGATTATACCCATCCATGAGCATGAGATGTGTTTCTATTTCTGGGTGGCCATTTGGGCAGAAACTGAGCTAGCTGTAGGAGTTCCTTTTCAGAGTCCAGTGGCACCTGGAAAGCCAACAAGACACAACCGTTCAATCCCCTGGGAAGGGGGTTGAAGCCAGGGAGCCAAGTGGTCTAGTTCAGTGGATCCCACCCCCACAGAGCCCAGCAAGCTAAGATCTACTGGCTTGAAATTCTCGGTGCCAGCACAGCAGTCTGAAGTCAACCTAGGACACTCCTGCTTGATGAGGAAAGGGGCATTCACAATTGCTGGGGCTTCAGTAGGTGGTTTTATCCTCACAGTGTAAACAAAGCCACCAGGAATTTCAAACTGGGCAGAGCCCACCACAGCTCAGCAAAGTCACTGTAGCCAGACTGGCTCTCTAGATTCCTCTTCTCTGGGCAGGACATCTCTGAAAAAAAAAAAGAAAAAAAAGGCAGCCTCCCCAGTCAGGGGCTTACAGATAAAACTCCCATCTCCCTGGGACAAAGCATCTGGGGGAAGGGACGACTGTGGGTGCAGCTTCAGCAGACTTAAATGTTCCTGCCTGCCAGCTCTGAAGTGAATGATGGATCTCTCAGCACTGTGCTTCAGCTCTGCTAAAGGACAGACTGCCTCCTCAAGTGGGTCCCTGACCCCTGTGCCTCCTGACTGGGAGAAACCTCCTAGCAGAAGTTGACAGACATCTCATACAGGAGGGATCTGGCTGGCATCTGGCAGGTGCCCCTCCGGGATGAAGCTTCCAGAGGAAGGAACAGGTGGCAAACTTTGCTATTCTGCAAGCTCTGCTGGTGATACCCAGGCAAACAGGGTCTGGAGTGGACCTCCAGCAAACTCCAGCAAACCTGAAGAAGAGAGGCCTGATTGTTAAAAGGAAAACTAACAGAAAGGAATAACATCAACATCAACAAAAAGGACATCCACACCAAAACCCCATCTGGAGGTCACCAAATCAAAGACCAAAAGTCAATAAATCCATGAAGATGAGGAGAAACCAGCACAAAAAGGCTGAAAATTGCAAAAACCTAAAAGCCTTTTCTCCTCCAAAGGATTAGCAAGGGAACAAAACTGGATGAAGAAAGAATTTGACGAACTGACAGAAATAGGCTTCAAAAGGTGGGTAATAACAAATGCCTCTGAGCTAATGGAGCATGTTCTAACCCAATGTAAAGAAGCTAAGAACATTGAAAAAAGGTTAGACAAATGGCTAACTAGAACAACCAGTTTAGAGAACATAAATGACCTGATGGAACTGAAAAACACAGCATGAGAACTTCGTGAAGCATACACAAGTTTCAATAGCCAAATCCATCAAGCAGAAGAAAGGATATCAGAGACTGAAGATGAACTTAATGAAATAAAGCATGAAGACAAGATTAGAGAAAAATGAATTAAAAGGAATGAAAAAAGCCTCCAAGAAATATGGGACTATGTGAAAAGACCAAACCTACATTTGATTGGTGTACCTGAAAGTGATGGGGAGGATGGAACCGAGTTGGAAAACACTCTTCAGGATATTATCCAGGAGAACTTCCCCAACCTAGTAAGGCAGGCCAACATTCAAATTCAGGAAATACAGAGAACACCACAAAGATACTCCTCGAGAACAGCAATGCCAAGACACGTAATTGTCAGATTCACCAAGGTTTAACTGAAGGAAAAAATGTTAAGGGTAGCCAGAGAGAAAGGTCGGGTTACCCACAAAGGAAAGCCCATCAGACTAACAGTGGATCTCTCTGCAGAAACCCTATAAGCCAGAAGAGAGAGGGGGCCAATATTCAACATTCTTAAAGAGAAGAATTTTCAACCCACAATTTCATATCCAGCCAAACTAAGCTTCAAAAGTGAAGGAGAAATAAAATCCTTGACAGACAAGCAAACGCTGAGAGATTTTCTCACCATCAGATCTGCCTTACAAGAGCTCCTGAAGGAAGCACTAAACATGGAAAGAAATAACTGGTACTAGCAACTGCAAAAACATGCCAAATTGTAAAGACCATTAATACTATGAAGAAACTGCATCAACTAACGCACATAATACCAGCTAGCATCATAACGACAAGATCAAATTCACACATAACAATATTAACCTTAAATGTAAATGGGCTAAAAGCCCCAATTAAAAGACACAGACTGGCAAATTGGATAAACAGTCAAGACCCATCAGTGTGCTTTATTCAGGAGACCCATCTCATGTGCAAAGACACACATAGGCTCAAAATGAAGGGGTAGAGGAATATTTACCAAGCAAATGGAAAGAAAAAAAACAGGGGTTGCAATCCTAATCTCTGATAAAACAAACTTTAAACAAACAAAGACCAAAAAGACAAAGAAAGGCATTACATAATGGTAAAGGGATCAATGTAATAAGAAGAGCTAACTATCCTAAATATATACGCACCCAGTACAGGAGCACCCAGATTTATAAAGTGAGTTCTTAGAGACCTACAAAAAGACCTAGACTCCCACACAACAATAGTGGGAGACGTTAACACTCCATACTCAATATTAGACAGATCAATGAGACAGACAACTAATAAGGACATTCAGGACTTGAACTCAGCTCTGGACCAAGAGGACCTAATAGACATCTACAGAACTCTCCACCTCAAATCAACAGAATATACATTCTTTTCAGCACCTTATCAGACTTATTCTAAAATCAACCACATAATTGGAAGTAAAACACTCCTCAGCAAATGCAAAACAACAGAAATCATAACAAACAGTTCTCAGACCACAGTGCAATCAAATTAGAACTCAGGATTAAGAAACTCACTGAAAACCACACAACTACATGGAAACTGAGCAACCTGCTCCTGAATAACTACTGGGTAAATAACAAAATTAAAGCAGAAATAAAGATGTTCTTTGAAACCAATGAGAACAAAGACACAACGTATCAGAATCTCTCGGACACAGCTAAAGCAGTGTTTAGAGGGAAATTTATAGTACAAAAATCCCCACAAAAGAAAGCAGGAAAGATCTAAAATCAACACCCAAACATCACAATTAAAAAACCTAGAGAAGCAAGAGCAAATAAATTCAAAAGCTAGCAGAAGGCAAGAAATAGCTAAGATCAGAGCAGAACTGAAGGAGATAAAGACACAAAAAACCCTTCAAAAAAATCAATGAATCCAGGAGCTTGTTTTTTGAAAAGATCAACCAAATAGATAGACCATTAGCCAGACTGACATAGAAGAAAAAAGAGAAGAATCAAATAGATGTAGTAAAAAATGATAAAGGCAATATCACCACTAATCTCACAGAAACACAAACTACCATCAGAGAATACTATAAACACCTCTATGCAAATAAACTAGAAAATCTAGAAGAAATGGATAAATTCCTGGATACATACACCCTCCCAAGTCTAAATCGGGAAGAAGTTGAATCCTTGAATACAGCAATAACAAGTTCTGAAATGGAGGCAGTAATTAATAGCATACCAACCAAAAAAAGCCCAGGACCAGACAGATTCACAGTCAAATTCTATCAGAGGCACAAAGATGACTTGGTACTATTCCTTCTGAAACTATTCCAAACAATAGAAAAAGAAGGAATCCTCCCTAACTCATTTTATGAGGCTCATTTTATCATCATACTGATACCAAAACCTGGCAGAGACGCAACAAAAAAGGAAAATTTCAGTCCAATATTCCTGATGAATATTGATGCGAAAATTCTCAATAAAATACTGCCAAACCAAATCCAGCAGCATGTCAAAAAACTTATCCACCATGATCATGTCAACTTTATCACTGGAATGCAAGGCTGGTTCAACATATGCAAATCAAAAAATGTAATCCATCACATAAACAGAATCAATGACAAAAACCACGATTGTCTCAATAGACGCAGAAAAGGCCTTCGATAAAATTCATGCTAAAAACTTTCAGTAAACTAGGTATTGATGGAATGTACTTCAAAATAATAAGAGCTGTTTATGACAAACCCACAGCCAATATCATAAGTAATAATTTTCTTTTAATTCTATAGGAAAAAACCTCAAACTTGCCTTCCTTGTTGGAAGTGAGCTGAAACTCCAGACAAGAGTCACCTGCTTTCCATCATTATGGAAGCCGGAAAACTCACCTTCCTTGTTGGAAGTGAGTAAAACCCCAGAAAAGGAGTTGTACAGCAAAAGAAATCTTAGATATCAACCAAATTTTGGGAGATCAGCTATTTTCTGGAGCAGGGAGCTCCCCAGACCTGAGCAGATTGTCCTATTAGTTGGAGCAATAAAGACCGTTCATGCTGGCACCAAGCACCAATAGGACGTTTGTCAGTCAGGATCACCTCCACTTAGATTCCCTTCCACTGGTAGCCAATTTGTAAACCAAAAAGTATCTGAGACAGGTCTCAATCAATTTAGAAGTTTATTTTGCCAAGGTTAAGGGCAATGCCTAGGAGAAAAAAAGCACAGAATCACAGAAACAGTTTGTGGTCTGTGCCTTTCTTCGAAGATAATTTTGAGGGCTTCAATATTTAAGGGGAAAAGCAGGCTGGAGGGGGAAAGGAGAGGGTATGGTCACATTACAGAATCCACATGTTGCAAGAGAAAAGGAGCAGGTAGGTGAATAGTCAACTATATATTCATCTCATGCTCAGTAAATCGGCACTTTACCTAAGTAGCTACCTATGCAGATAGGTAACATTTTATCAGTAGGAGCAAAAAGAAAATCAGCTTCTTGTATGACTTGGCCTTCAGCTTAATTTTTTTTTTTTTTTGTTCGGCGTAATGAATTGAGGTCCCAAGTTTTGTTTTCCTTCCACAGATCTGGAGTCAAAAGACCCGGGTTCCAGTTCTGCCAGCAACCTGCTGTGTATCCCATCAAATCACCGCTCCTCTTGGGGCCTTCTTATTAGTAAAATGAAAAGACTGGTCTGTGTACTTTCAAAGACTCATCCACCCTCAACAATCTAATAGTCTGCAAGTTTCATACCTGGGAAGAGGGAGTACCTGCTTTTAAACAGGCCATTACTTTAATAGCTGTCGAGCTTCTACTGTGTGCATGGCAGACATCCAGCAGTGGTCAGGATGTGTGCAGTCTCTGAGGGTATTAGTTTCCTATTGCTGCTGTAATAAATTACCGCAAACTTAATCGTTTAAAACCACATAGTTTATCATCTTACAGTTCTGAAGGTCAGGATCCTGCCATCAATTTCACTAAGCTAAAATAAAGGTGCCAGCAAGCTTGTGTTTATTCTGAAGGCTCAAGAGGAGAATATATTTCCTTGCCTTTTCAAACTTCTGGAAGTCATCTGCATACCTTGGCTGGTGGCCTTTCCCTGCACCTTCAAGCTAGCAGCACAGTCATCATGTCACCTTCACTGATGATCCTTCCTGCCTTTCCCTTATAAAGACCCTTGTGGTTATATTAGACCCACTCAGATATTCTAGGATAATCACCTTATTTCAAGGCCCTTAAGGTAATCAAATCTGTAATGTCCTTTTTCCTATTTAAAGAAACATAGCCACAGGTTCTAAAGTTTAGTATGTAGACATTTTTAGCAGGGAGAGCCTTTATTCAGTCTACCATCCTGGGCTTAGCTTCATTTATTAAAAGACCAGGAAGCTCTCTTCATATATGAGCCTGTAAGAGATACTCTTCTCTGGATATTATAAGGGGTACCGATGAACTCTTAAAGTGAAAAGTGCCACCGTCTGACCACTGTCACCATCACTGTCACCAAGCATAGACTTTGTGAAACCCAATTCCTGTTGCCAGCAACTGACATCCACAAGGGCATAGACAGGCAAAATTTATGTTCAAACTCTTCAGCAACATTGTCTTAAGATAATTTCCAAATGAGATAACATCAGAACAGATATCCAGGAGCAGCCAGGCACACAGTAGATGCTCAATAAAAGCCAGGAGTTTGGAGGTTTTCTCATAATCTTCATTAATCAGTGAGTTGAGGGTTCTGATATGCTTTTTGGCTATACTACTTTGGTGGGTTTGCCAGGCCAGATTCAATTATGTCACAATAATCAAGCATGCCAATGCTTGGGCTGCTTGACAACAATGTTGAGAGGCTCTGATAAAGACCACTGGACCAGGGTCAATCTTTTTATCTTCAGTGCTATGAATGAAAATAATCTGCTAATGCACTGGGGCTTAGCTATTGTTTGGCACTGACCCATGAGAGGAGGTTGCCCCTGCACTGCCTGTCTCTCCTCCCAGCTGTGTCTTATAAGCTGCTGTCACCTTAACCGCAGGTTGTCCAGAGAAACGAAAACGCTCCTCCCAGGGGATTATGATCCTTCCACCTGCACACCAGAGACTTAGGGCTACAATGGCATAGATGCCACAAAAGAAAAGAAGAAAGGAACTGACTTTCTGGCAGATACAGAACTGAGTCTCTGTGAAGGAGTTAACAGCCTTTCTGGATCAATAATATCATTTTCTGGTAAGGAAACAATGCATCTGATAACATGGAGGTGACTCTAGTAAATAAGAAGTTGGGAAAGTACCACAGTAGTAAGAGAAAAGGCACGTTTTCCGGGTGTACCGGCTCATGCCTATAATCCCAGCACTTTGGGAGGCCGAGGTGGGAAGATTGCTTGAGCCCAGGAGCTTGAGACCAGCCTGGGCAACATGGTGAGACAAAAAATTAACAAATTGGCCAGGCATGATGGTGCATGCCTGTGGTCCCAGCTATTCAGGAGGTGGAGGTGAGAGGACCACTTGAGCCTGGGAAGTCCAGGCTCCAGTGAGCTATGATCATCACTGTACTCCAGCCTAGGTGACAGAGTGAGACCCTGTCCCCCACCAAAAACAAAAAAAAAGAGGCACACTGTCTTGCCGTAATTAAATAACTGCAGACCCAACCCTAAAAAACTGTCCTCTGACAGGAAAATAAAATGTTCTCCTACTTCATTAAGGCTGATAGAAATGTAGCAAAAACCTGGTAGTATTTCCTTGCATAGCTTTGGAGACAACAAAGATGGGCTAGAATTTTTGCTGCTTGCTAGTTGGATGGCTTTTTGATAAGTTGCTCACCTCTCAGTACCTCAGTGACTTTATGCATGAAATAATAAATTGCATATGCAGAAAATAAAATGCCTGCCTCCTAGCGCTGTTGAAATATATTATATGGAAGTATTTAATACGACCACACACCAATCGGTCGATCACTTTTTTTCACTGCTAATGTTTCCCTTAACACTCTGGAAATCACTAAAACTTTTTAAATCATCTAGTTTGATTCTTAATTTTACAGATATTTTCTGGAGATACTTTGTTACATTAATTTATATGCACATTTCAACGAAGATAACGTTTTGAGCTAAAATAGTCAGTGATTGTTATATTTGACCCTGGAATCATATGAGCTTTCCACAAAACCCTAAGTCAAGAAATGGTTCTGTTCAATGCAAAATGGCAGCTTTTCAGAGTTTTGTGATCTCCTTAAAGGTCTATTCACACCAAACCTAATTTGGAAATCAAAAGCAGATCAAAGAGATAAAAAAAGAAGTAATGTTGGCAAAAAGATTTTAAAGTTTAATTGAAAAATTCTACTTTATAATATCTTAACTTACATTTTATGACTAATCATTAGGTTTGCATATGCAATATCTATTTCACTCTGTTTATATATATACAACACAGGAAATGTATATTCAGATCTGATCTGTTGACATTTAGTTTTAGATTTGTTGGTATGTTAATTGGGTGTTTCCTTACGATTTAGAAAATTTGTCCATAGAAGCAAGGAATAAAAGAGCAATTCATAAAAAGTCATTTTTCATTAAATGATTTGCATTAAAAACTATCCACTATATTCTCTGCACTATTTTCTTTAGGAAGCAAGAATGTTCCAGCTTCCCCTATCTTGGAAGTTTTTCCACTTCATCATTAAACTGAGACCAAGAAAGGACAAGATAATGGAAGTGAAAGTTAAACTGCTTCAGACTGATGGAGGCTCAGCTCAGCCCCAAGAGCTTGGAGCACAGTGACAGTGCATTATAAGAGGCAGAAACAAGATAACTTAGCAGCTCCAATCCAATAGCTTTTCTTTGTTGTTGTTGTTGTTTGAGATGGAGTCTCACTCTGTCACCCAGGCTGGAGTGCATTGGCGCAATCTTGGTTCATTGCAACCTCTGCCTCCCATGTTCAAGCGAGTCTCCTGCTTCTGCTTTCTGAGTAGCTGGGATTAAAGGCAGGCGCCACCATGCCCAGCTAATTTTTGTATTTTTAGTAGAAATGGGGTTTCACTATGTTGGCGAAGCTGGTCTTGAACTCCTGACCTCAAGTGATCTGCCCACCTTGGCCTCCCAAAGTGCTGGGATTATAGGCATGAGCCACTACACCCGGCCTTCCAAACCAATAGCTTTTCTAGGTTTCTTTATATTCAAGAGCTGAAGTCTTCTGCCACAAATGCTTCTGAGGTTTTATTTTTAATATGCAGCATTTATTCATTCCTAGCCACGAACCATGCACTGGGTTAAGGTACTCACTAAAACCTTGCAACTACCTAGTGAAGAAGGTATTATTACTCTCATTGCACAGATGAAAATGAGACGTGGAGATGTTAAGCAACTTGGCAAAGGTCATCCAGAGAAGCAAGTTTGGATGCAAGTGTGGTGCAAGTGGTGTGTGTGTGTGTGTGAGTGTGTGTGTGTGTGTGTGTGCGTGCACATCTGGGTTTTAGGAGAGGGACGGGAGTCTCACTTTTGGCAGAATGCTAAACCATGAACATGGTCCACTCTGCTTCTCTTTTCTCCCTCTTCTTTACTCTTGATAATTGCACTATACTTCCAGAAAATTGCCAGGTAAGGCACTATCCCTCTTTGTTTTTACCTTGGCATAACAGAGAGTTTAACACCAACAGGATTGCCAGAAATAGCCTTTCCTGAAACACAGCAAATTGTGTTTGCACCAAATGGACCTGCCACTTATCCAGAAGTCACTCTGAGCAGCACAGAGGACTTGGCGATAACAATGAGGGACGGCGCACCCTGCACCCTCCTTTCTATTGTTTACTTGTTAGCACCACGCTGCAGACTCAGGTACTCTTTATATTTGCAGATTCTTCCACTCCATTCATAACAACTACACAAGCCTGAAGGGCAAAAGGGTGAAGGCCTTCACCATCAACAAGAAACCGTTATTGAAGAAGGCAGCACAAAGGAGAATAAATATCAGAGAAGCTGAGTAGGTAAGCTCTGAAGTCAAACCAGAGAGGTTCAAACCTTGCCTCTGTCTGGTTGTGTCGTAGAGCTCATGGTGGTAGAGGCAAGACATGGTTTGTCTTGAGCTGAATGACCGTGGATAAGTTCCTTGAGTGTACGTAAGCCTCAGTGTCTTCATCTGTAAGAAGGAGATAATAATAGCACCAACCTCACAAGCTTGTCATGAATATTGAATGATATTAGAAATGCAAAGTGCCTGCCTACATCAAGAACCTAAAAGCTGCCTTTTATTATTGCAGATCTTCTGTGAGTCATGCTTAGTGCTAAGAACGTATTACGTTGCCTCAACCCATACCAGCTGGGTAGGGAGACAGGGCACATATATGAAAAACTATCATTGATAATACAAGGTAGACAACTGTCACATGAATAGCATAAATGCATGTTATGGAAAATCCAAGGAAGAAATAAACACAAAATTATAAAAAAAGTAATTAGATTACAGATGGCAGTCCAGAAAGAGCAGGCAATTTTACCAATACTAAAAGCAGTTTTTGAAAAAGAAATAAAATCCAAGTCTTCTGGTACATATTGTAGAATTTTTTAAAATAAAACTGTGCCACAATGATATTAAGGAAAATAATCTTAACAACAGCAGTAGGTGGCTGAGTGCAGTGGCTCATACCTATAATCCCAGCACTTTGGGAGGCCAAGGCATGAAGATTACTTGAGGCTAGGAGTTGGAGACAAGCCAGCCTGGGGGACATAGTGAGGCCATATCTCTACAGGAAAAAAAAAAAAAAAATTAGCTAAGCATGGTGGTGTGGCACTGTAGTCCTAGCTGCTCAGGACGCTTAGTCAGGGGGATTGCCTAAGCCCAGGAGTGTGAGGCTTCAGTAAGCTATGATTGCACCAGCCTGGGTGAAAGAGCAAGACCTTGTTTCCTAATAAGAAACAATAAACAAACAAACAAAAAAACAGCAGTAGTAATTAACACTTGGAAGTCACCTTTTACGAGCTAGGCATTTTATACACATTATCTTATTAAATCCTCACAATAACCCTAGGAGGGAGGTACTATATTTTTCCCTATTTTACAGAAGAGAAAATTGAGGTGCAGGAAGATAAGTAACTTGCCCAAAGTCCTGCGGCTAGAAAGAGGCTGAACAAGGACTTAAAGCCAGGTTTTCAAGCAATCACAATGGAAAGTTGAAGGGGAGAGGAGAGCAGGGTAAGCAGGAGCCAGGGAAATGACAGGCCAATTCTTAGTAGGGGAACTAGACATTCGTGGCAAGTTAACGGGCCGCCTCTACTGGAAGAGAAAATTCAAGTAGAGGAGTTGGCAGACACAGAACAGTGTGTAAAGCAGATGAAAGAAGGCTCTGAATGCCAATCCAGACAGCCAAGTTTCTCTTTGTTGTTTGGTTGTGGAGAAGACAGGAACAGAAGACAGGAGTCTGACAATTCTGTAGTTAAGGGGTTTTTTTAGACTCATCTGGTCACAGACAGAGTGAAGAGGAAGAGCCCAGTGGGATGGAGACCAGTCAGTGGCTAACAGCAGCAGCTCTGAGGAAGGATGAGGTGTTTTTCAGGTGTTCCCCAACTTGCCAGGGACACACAGCCACAAATCCACCTCCCAGTCTTACCACAGAGCATCGAGAAACTGATACTCTCTACCCATCTCTCCCTACAGGCTGTAGTACTTCTGTGTCCACAGCAGTAGACAAAGTCCTTTGGGAATCATGATGATTTTTTTCCGCTACCAGACATTTAGATTCATCTGGCTCACCAAGCCACCCGGCCGGCACTTTCACAAAGATCGCCAGCTGTGGACGCCTCTGACTCTTGCTGACTTTGAAGCCATAAATCGCTGTGACAGGCCATTGCCTAAAACCTTTAACTTTGCTGCGGATGTGCTGGACCAGTGGGCCCAAAAGGAGAAGGTATACAATGATGGGCTTCCAGTAGGTGCTTGGTGTCCCCTTATCTCTCAGTCTTCCATTTCCTTGTTCTGTGGTCTACCACTTAATTCCAATGCACTCTTTCACTCTCTTGGTTTCCTTTATTTGTTTTCCAATTGTCCTCCCCTCTCCCCAGGGAAGATCTTAGATCCTCAGCCACAAATGGCTGGGTGGCTCTGGAGCCTTCTCTGTCCCCCATCCCCAGGGTGGCTCCTCACAGAGTTAGGCCTCTTTTCCTTCTCTTTTCTCCAAGCCCCACGCAACAGAGCTTTGTTTTCAAGTTGGTCACAGGCTTATCCAAAACGTAGTAAATTGAGTTTTGGTTTTATGAATACAGTTATCATTAGAGTAATTAGGAGAGAATTGGAGGTTGACAAGAATAAAGCAAGCAGCCCTTATGCAATGTTTACAGTGCAGCCTCAGGATGAGTTCTCTGTGTACTGATCCTCACCCCATGCCAGGCACTGAGCTAAACACTTAACGTAGCAGTGCTTATTACAATGTACTGCAGGACCCATGGATGGGAACACGATGTTAGGTACCAGACAGAAAAGGTATTAAATAACATTGAATCAATTCTTCCTGTTAACTACAGGGGGAAAGCCTTCCTTGAATGCCATCGTGTCTTCAGCACCTAACACTTGCTAAACACTCTCTTGAATAAAGACCACAAGTAGAAGCTAATTATCACTAGATTAAGTTTAATAGCATAGTTTTGTTTTCAGCATATTTATTTTTCAATAACCGATTTTTTAGCAAGTGGTAATAATTGTCCAATAATGGTGCTGATTAAATGTATATTCCTTCTTGGGTAAATGTATACACCTAAAAAGTGAGTCAACATAGATAAGTATACAAAATAAAGAATAGTGCAGGTGCAGACAGAGCTGACAGAAGCAGTGATACTTAAATGACTAAAGATTGAGAAATACTGACCTATATTATTTCACCAAATCCCCATAACAACCTGGGAGGTTTGCAGATGAGGAACTTGACCTCATAGAAACTAAGCTACTTATCCAAGGCCACACAAAAGAACATAAACCGAGCCCTGATCTTTACAGAGGTTACATCCATAGGGAAGAGACGCATCTGTCATATAATGAATTGGAGTTGTCTGGAGTATGAGCACAACGATGAAGGAACACAGAGAAGTCAGTGGAGAAACAAAGAGAAGTCTAAGAAAAGCTCACAGACGAATTGACATGTCAACAGGGCTTTTAAGTATTTGCCAGCCAGAGAAGATAAAATAAGTACCCCAGATAGGGGAAAGAAGAGGGAGGAATTTGTTTTCCAGATAATACATAAAGCAAAGAGGTTTTGCAGTACAGATGACTCACTTTGTAGAATCATGGGGAAGAAGTCTCCTCTAGAAGTCAGTCAATTGATGCCTCCCTCGACCCTGCTTCTTGTGACTTGTGAAGACCACACCTCAGCCTTAGGGTACAAAGAGATGTTTGGTTCCCAGTCAAACTTAGCAGATCCATTCAGGTTATTCGGATGGCACAGAATCTAATTTAAGCAAGAAAGAAATTTATTCAAGTAATATGGGAGAGCTCACAAAATTAGGCTGGAAGCTGGAGAGTCCATCTCGATGAGGACAGGACAGCTCTCTGAGGATGCATAAGCACCAACAACCCATAGACAAGTTTTGTACCAACCATTTTCTATCTTTTGATTCCTCTCAGAAAACCAAAAAGTCCAGAGAGAGAAGGTCTGATTGGCTCAACTTTGGTCAAATGCCCACCCACTGCTCAGGGAAGGGTAAAAGCACTCCGAGGGATTCTCTTTTCAAGGCTGTGTTCAATAGGAGAGGAGCAGTGCCCTCAAAGTTGAACTCAGGGTGCTGTTAGCAGAATGCACCAGAGCCGGTGCCAAAGGGGGAAAACAGCAGATGCCCCATGTAAGAGTAATCAGTCATGTAAACCTACTCCTCTCTTTCCCATGTGTCCCCGGTCAGACAGGGGAGAGACCAGCTAACCCAGCCCTGTGGTGGGTGAATGGCAAAGGGGATGAGGTAAAATGGAGCTTCAGAGAACTGGCCTCCTTGTCCCGAAAAGCTGCCAATGTGCTCACCAAGCCCTGTGGCCTGCAGAGAGGAGACCATGTGGCCGTGATTCTGCCGCGAATCCCTGAGTGGTGGCTGGTAAATGTGGCTTGCATACGAACAGGTCAGTGCCAATATTTAACATTGTAAATCACACAGAAACACAGAAAGACTGAAACTTATGGGTTTTCTGAAATGTTAGCTCTGATTAAAGCTATGCGTACAGAAGACAAAAAAAAAAAAAGAGTTAAGGCAATCATGATATAATGATAATAACACTAAGAGGGAGGTATTAGTGTGATAACCATTTTGCAGAAGAGGAAACCAAGGCTCAGGTTAAGAAGCTTGCCAAGGTCAGCTGGGCATGGTGGCTCATGCCTGTAAGTTCAGCGCTTTGGGAGGATGAGGCGAGTGGATCACGAGGTCAGGAGTTCGAGACCAGTATGGCCAACATGGTGAAACCCCGTCTCTACTAAAAATACAAAAAATTACCCAGGTGTGATGGTGTGCACCTGTAATCCCAGCTACTCGGGAGGCTGAGGCAGGAGAATTGCATGAACCCAGGAGGTGGAGGTAGCAGTGAGCCGAGATCTTGCCATTGTACTCCAGCCTGGGCAACAATGCAGGACTTTGTCTCAAAAACAAACAAACAAAAGCTTGCCAAAAGTCACAATTAGAAAGCCATTCTAGTCAGTCACAGCTAGAAAGCTATGCAATTGGGATTTAAAAACAAAAGCTCTACAAAAGCAAATTTGGGTACCAACATCTCTTTGCAGTCCTGGATTGTCTAGGACATGTTCATCCAGATCATCCAAAATTTACTTCTCTGGATATATTTGGATTCTCCCTAGCATAAAAAATACAAGAAGAAGAAAAAGTATTTATACATCAGGACTTGTAAGAATATGATTGGCACTTCCCAGTTGAAAAATCTCTACCTTTTTTTCAGACTAACTAATGTATTCAATGACACACTTTCTCCCAAAGTAGTAATTTATAATTTACCCCAAATAAAAATTCCGACAGGATTTTTTCCACTCTAGGAGTTGACAAGCCATGGCCTGTTGGTTGGGCAACTATTTACATAAGTGATTTTAATGGAATACAGCCATGCTTATTTATTTATATACTGTCTATGGTTCCCTTTGTTTCAGGACAGCAGAAATCCTCATTGAGATGGAGATACTATGGCCCCCAAAGCCTAAAATATTTGCTATCTGGGCCTTTACTGAAAAAGTTTTCTAATTCCTGCTCTAAAACATGACATAAATGTTTATAAGTCAATTAAAAATAAATAAGAATATCAAAGGATAGAATACTGTAAAGAACACAAAGATGTTTGTTGCAATGCTATTAATAATAAAAATTTGGAAACAACTGAATAGAAATGACTGAATTATAATACGTGAGACTAAGTTTAGTTGAGGTGTGTGTGCATAAGTGATTAAAATTATGGTAACTCAACTTGAAATACTCCTAAAATGATAATCACAAGGATTTCATAATACTGTTGAAAATGATCTTTCTGTCAATATTAAATAAAAACAGCATTATATAAAATTTGTTTATATAAAAGTCTTTTTGCATTCACTAAAAACAACCTGCAAATGTTAAACCAATTGTGTGTTGAGAGTAATTGAAGGTGATTTGTCATAAAAAAATGTAATATTGCTTAATGTAAGTTATGAAATGTATAAAATAATAATGAAAACTAAACACACAGGTTGAATGGCTAACATAAAACACTAAATTAAATGTAAAGCAAGGAGGTGAGATTATATTTTCTAACTCAGAATTATTAAATCTTCAGTGAGAATATTGAAATTGTACTATACCACATAGCAAAATATTTTGGATTTCTGCTGTAAAGTGTATGCAGTAAAGCCTAAGATATTTGCTATCTGAAATCCACTAGAAGAAAACTTCTCCCAACTCTGAATTTAGTGGTCTACCCATTGAGCACATTCATATCACCAGTCTACTAAGGGTACTAATTATTTGTGAGTCATTAAGAACAAGTGGTTTCTAAAATAAATAATCTTAAATTTTTACATTGAGCAAATATTCTAAGGTGTTTTCTTAATCAACTTCCTTATCCTTTTGCATTTATTCACTTTCTCAAGAAGGGATGATATTTAAAAGCTTTTAAAATATATTTATAAAATAAAATCTCCTTTCTAGCAATTCAACTCCACATTTTTGTATTTAGCAAACTTCAGGGAACTCACCAAGAAATAAGTAGTTTGGCTTATAGCACAGGTCTTGGGAGTTTGGGAAATGAATCTTTGAATCTTTTCTATCCTTTGCCACTTACTGACTTTGTGACCCTTGGGTAAGTTATTATTTGTATACTGGGATTAATTTTAAGTGAGATAGTGGGCACGTAATAAGTGCTCAATAAACAGGAGTGATTATCTGTAATACTTTATTTACACTCCACTTCTTCCCAATAATTCACTTTAGAAAGTACAAACTTTTCTCTTTCATCTAATTTGTCCATGTATGTTCTTCCCAGAATGAACTGGTACTTTAAAATCAAATGTCTTCAGCCAGTGTTTAGGATGAAATGAAGAGGTGAGATAAACTAAGCATTGCTAAAGTAGTCTAGGCAAATCTTGATGATGCCAGACCACTGGAATCCATAGAGTTGAGGGCTGGCTCTGCCACTCACCAGTTATGACCAAATCTCATATTCCATCAATGGGCACAACCACATGGACCTACTAGGGTTGCTTAAAACAGTAGTCTCTAGGCATTTTTGATTGTATAATCTATCAATAAAAATATTTAGGATACACATCTTCCCATCTGGGTATAGCTATTTATGTGCTTCTACTGCACTAATAGACTATGCATATTATAAAACATACAAAAATGAGATAAAAGCATTAAAAGAATTGTAGTTTCTCAATAATTTCTAATTCTTTAAAATTTTTAATATTATTTTAAAAATTAAACAGGAATGGAATCTCATTATGTTGCCCAGGCTGGTCTCAAACTCCTGGGCTCAAGTGGCCCTCCTGCCTTGGCCACCCAATGCACTGGGATTACAGGTGTAAGCCATCATGCCCAGCCAATAATTTTTCAGATTTCTATTTTCATTTCTTAGTCCCAATGGATTGTTGAAAAACTCACTTTGGAGACCACTGTTTTTTTCTTTCTTTTGTTTGTGTGTTTGAGACAAGAGTCTCACTCTATCACTAAGGCTAGAGTACAGTGGTATGATCTCAGCTCACTGCAACTTCCATCTCCAGGGTTCAAGTGATTCTCTAGGCCTCCTGTGTAGCTGGGACTATAGGTGTGCACCACCACACCTGGCTAATTTGTGTATTTTCAGTACAGGCGGGGTTTTGCCATGTTGCCCGGGGTGGTCTCGAACTCCTGAGCTTGATTAAGCAATCTACCGGCCTCGCCTCCCAGAGTGCTGGGATTACAGGCGTGAGCCACTGCACCTGGCAGGAGACCATTGGTTTAGAGAATTGAATGAGATAGTGCTCATGAAATGTGTTATAAGCTATGAAGTGCTATTTAAGTGGTACATAATAATGATTCAAACGTGACGTTAAAATGTTACATAGTAATGGCCCACCATTATAATGTCTACTATATTCCAGACACTTATTGTTGTTATTCCCATTTTACAGATAAGGAAAGAAAGGCACAGAGACATCAAGGTCACAAAGCTTGTAAATTGCAAGGCCAGGATTAGACCCATGGTCTGTCAAACTCTGAAGCTAGTGCTCTAAAGGATCTCTCAGGGATCAGGGTCCTGTGCAATATCCTTGGGGATCGAGGCAGAGATAGCTGAGGTAACTGAAGAATGGATTGTGATGCTTCTCCTCACCGAGGCACAAAGCCCAAGTCTTCCACAATGGACAGCAGTTCTGTTCAGTGCAGGGCCCTCTGTCCTTCCCAGGGATCGTCTTCATACCGGGAACAATCCAGCTGACGGCAAAAGACATCCTCTACCGGCTGCGAGCATCCAAGGCCAAGTGCATTGTGGCCAGTGAAGAGGTGGCGCCAGCGGTGGAGTCCATTGCATTTGAGTGTCCTGACCTTAAGACAAAACTCCTGGTGTCTCCACAAAGCCGGAATGGGTGGCTCAGCTTCCAGGAGTTATTTCAGTGAGTATTTTTCCCAGCCAATCAACTCTGCTGGCAACATCACAAATTATAGCTACATCGGGGAATCTCTTTGCCTCTAAGGACTCAGAAACACTGTGAGTTGATCTGGGCTCTTACTTAGAAAAGAATTACCTAATAGCCGGGTATGGTGGTTCACACCTGTAATCCCAGCACTTTGGGAAGCTGAGGTGGGCAAATCACTTGAGGTCAGGAGTTCGAGACCAGCCTGGCCAACATGGTGAAACCCCGTCTCTATTAAAAATACAAAAATTAGCTGGGCGTGGTGGTGCTCACCTATAATCTTAACTACTCAGGGGGCTGAGGCATGAGAATCGCTTCAACTTGAGAGGTGGAGGTTGTAGTAAGCTGAGTTTATGCCACTGCACTCTAGCCTAGGCAGCAGAGTGAAACTTCGTCTCAAAAAAAAAGAAAAGAAAAAGAAAAATATTACCTAATAAATGGATTTAAGGGCAGAAGAAAGGGACATAGCTCTGCCTCCACTCTCCTGCTTTCTACTGTGGTCTATGATGAGAATCCTGTGTGGTTTAGCCCTTGCTTAAAGCTGGACCACATCTCCCACTACTCTCCCTTTTCTTCCTTAAACATGCCCTACCTCAGCTCCTGTTACTTCTTCTGCCTGGAGGGCTCTTCTTATCCCTTTACATGAGTGGCTCCTTCTTGTCATATTTTGACTCAATATTTTATCCTAAGAAGCTTCCCTTGACCACACTACCTAGAATAGAACAACAAGCCACTTTGTTACATCGTCCTCCTGTTCTCTTCATATCACTCATCACCATCTGAATTATCATGTCCATTCATCTGTTCCCTCATGTAGAGTCTTTTTTTCTCCTCTAGAGTAGGGTTTGGTAAATTCAGGCCCAAAGGCCAAATCCGGCCTGCCACCCTTTTTGTTGTTGTTGTTTGCTTCTGTTTTTTTTTTTTTTTTTTTTGAGACAGGGTCTCACTTTGTCACCCAGGCTGGAGTACAGTGGTGTGATCTCGGCTCACTGCAACCTCCACCTCTGGGTTCAAGTGATCCTCCCACCTCAGCCTCCTGAGTAGCTGGGATTACAGGCACTGGAAACCATGCCTGGCTCATTTTTGTATTTTTAGTAGAGAGGGAGTTTCACCATGTTTGTTAGACTGTTCTCGAACTTCTGACCTCAAAATGATCCACCTGCCTCAGCCTCCTAAAGTGCTGGGATTACAGGCGTGAGCCACTATGCCCGGCTCTGTTTTTGTAAATAAAGTTTTATTGGACTGCATCCATGCTCATTTATTTCCATATTGTCTATGTAACAACAGCAGAGTGGAGTAGTTACAACAGAAACTGTATGGCCCACAAAGCCTAAGATACTTGCTATCTGCTCCTTTACAGAAAAAGTTTGGCAATCCCTGCCTTAAACCATAAGTTGTAAGAAAGCAGAGACTTTGTTTGGTTTATCTTTCTATCTCTAGTTTCTAATGCGTAAATCGTGCTTAATATTTATAAAAGAATGAACAAAAGAGATCACAACTGCAGTTTTCCTCATAAGTAAAATGGCAATAATTATACTGTACTTATCTCAAGTGTTGTTTGGAGGATAAATTAAGTGAATATGTGAGAAAGTGTTTTTTAAGCTGTAAAAAAATGAGTAAAATGTTAATTAATGGTATTATCCTTCAAAGAGGTGTTGAATAGCTTATGTTTAAAAAGAATTCTTCCAGAGAAGTTTATAGAAAGAGAAGACATGTAAACCCTGCTGAATAATAGGGAAGTTTTTTTTGTTAGAAAGAAATTTTATCTTACTAATTAATATAAACCAAATACTATTGGCCAATCCCAAAATTCTTTCCCAAGGGCCACACCAGTGAATACTACTTGTGTCTTTTATAAGCTGTGTAACCTTGGATAAGTCAAGTAACATTGCTGAAACTCTTTATCTTATCCATAAAGTGGAGACTATGATAGTATCTACCTCATAGGTTTGTAGAAGGACCAAATGTGATAAAACATGTAAAATTCTTAGCTGAATGCCTGGCACAGAGTAATTACTCCATAAATATCATAGTAATTATAATGGCTATCATTATTATTTTCAAGTTAACAAAGTCATTCAACAGTGTAGTGATTCCTAAGGTAATGGTATTTATATTATTTGAATATGCATCTCCATTAGTAGCATACTTTAACATACCTCCAATACATGTGTTTATTTATAAATTATATACATGTACTTTTGTGCATTATACAAATACCAAAAATAAAAATTTTAGAGGATGACTAAAACAGTACTATTGTGCCACTGCACTCTAGCCTGAGTGACAGAGTGAGACTCTTCTAAAAAACAAAAAACATATAATTTGCGATTCTTCTTTTTTCTTCTCTACCCCAGTTGCCTTGCACACTCTTTGAGCAGCAAGCACTTCCACTTCGGAGACTCCTGTCCTAAAAATCTTTGCAATAATCTGTTGAGTTGAGTTGAGTCCCCAAGAAACCTTAAAGATGCCACAAAATTTACAACAGATAAAGGACTTTAAATTCATGTGGATTTCAAATTGAAATCTGCACACTTTGGGAGTGGTTTCCAAGATGGAAAAAATCCTCATTTTAAACAAGTGACTTTGGAGTGTCATACCTCCAAAAAGGCCATGGATTGTTTCTCTAAAAACTAGGGAAGGGATAGCCGTCTCATTGCCAACAGTTGGCTAGTTTTTCAGAAGACTACACATAGCAATAATGTGGGCTAATTTTACATCGTTAGAGTTGATCTTTTATTCAATAAGTACATTTTAAGGTTTCTTGCCCTCCTTCTGCCTCCCAAGTATAGAAGTCCATTAACACTTTCCAGAATATTCATAATGGGATAAGGGAAAAGGTCAAAATTATAAGCCAGATTGATATGTCTCTTTTTCTGTCCTAGTACAAAGGACCTTGTCCTGTGGGGTCCAGGACTCTGGATTCTGACCATGACAGGGTCAAGATGGTGTTCCAAGCACGGGAATAGCATGACCAAAGATATGGAAGCAAAAAAACAAAAAATACCCTAAGTTGTGCAGGGAATGGACTACAAGCAGTTTGGTTTAGCTAGAGAATAAAATATGGAGTCCGAGTGAAGCCTGGAAGAGCAAACAGGCCAGATTATGGGAGATCTCACATGCCATGCTAAATCTTAAACTTGACCCTGTAAACAAGGGAAGCCATCGATGGGTTTTAAGAAGGGAAGTGCCACGGTCAGGTTTGGATTTTAAATAGATTTATCTGGCAGATATGTAGAGGATTAGTTTGAGGAGGAACAAACTGGGATCAGAGAGGCCACTCTGGAGCCTCATCTAGGGCAGAGATAATAAAAAAACTAAATCTGAGCTCTGATGAATAGGATGGAGGAAAGGAAACAAACTAAACAACTAGCAGGACTTGAAGAGTATTGGATGTGGGAGATGAAGGAAGAAGGAGTCAAGGCTGAGCTGCTTTTTGGCTTAGGTGATTGGTGGGTAGGTACCATGTGTTGGAGAAAGAGCCAGTAGATGAAGTTAACATAACAAGTTTAGAGTTGGACATACAAGATTGAAGGGTCTGTAAACATTCAGATGTCTAGCAGGTAGTAGATACATGAGTCTCAGGGACAAGAGGCAAAGATACAAAGCAAGAAGTTATTAGTATATAATTAGCTCTGAAATCTGGAAAGGCATAACTCAGAACTCAGGTATTCAAGGAAAGGAAGTCAGATAATGGAATTACTGCTTGAAAATCTTCCTGTCACTCACAGGTTGTGATGCTTTTTCTTTTAGATAGACAGATAGATGGAGAGATGAAAGATAGATAAGTAGATAGGTAGGTAGGTAGGTAGGTAGATGGATGGATGAATAGATAGATGAAAGATAGGTAGGTAGATAGATGATAGACAGAGATAGATAGATGACAGATAGATAAGATAGATAGATGCCTTCTATCAAAAGGTTCCGTACTGTCCATCTGAATTATCACCATCTGAATTATCATGTCCATTCATCTGTTCCCTTATGGATTGAGAAATGTTTAAACATAAGAGGTCTCCCCACGGGTATCAGATTCTGTGAAGTAATGCCCCTCTCTAGCCCAACACATATCAACTTCACTCTATACATACATTGAAAAGAAAATCAATATAGTTGAATGAATGATCTTTTTCTATTTTAAGGGGAGGAAGCAAGTTACCAAGAAAACCATGTTAATATTTTATGAAACTATTTTTAAATAATCCTCACTGTTGGCTGGGGATGGTGGCTCATGCCTGTAATCCTAGCACTTTGGGATCCCAAGGCAGGCAGATCACATAAGGTCAGGAGTTCGAGACCAGTCTGGCCAACATGGTGAACCCTCATCTCTACTAAAAAATACAAAAATTAGCTGGGTATGGTGGCGCACACCTGTAGTCTCAGCTACTAGGGAGACTGAGGTGGGAACATTGCTTGAACCTGGGAGGTGGAGGTTGCAGTGAGCCGAGATTATGCCACTGCACTCCAGCTTGCGTGACAGAGTAAAACTGTCTCAAAAAAAAAAAAAAAAA
>NC_045443.1:7614995-7778746 GCF_002776525.5 Piliocolobus tephrosceles
AAAAAAAAAAAAAAAAATCCTCACTGTTTTTACTGTTTCAATGACAATGTCACTTATTCACCATCAAGATTAACTAAAACAGCATCCTTAATCCTGTTCCCTTCAACCAGAGAAATTAAAAATATGATATGATACACCAGCCAGGTGTGGTGGCTCACGCCTGTAATCTCAGCACTCTGAGAGGCTGAGGTGGGTGGATCACCTGAGATCAGGAGTTTGAGACCAGTCTGGCCAACATGGTAACACCCCATCTGCACTAAAAATATAAAAATTAGCTGGGTGTGGTGGTGCATTGTCTGTAGTCTCAGCTACTTGGGAGGCTGAGGCAGGAGAATTGCTTGAATCTGGGAGGTGGAGGTTGTAGTGAGGCGAGATCATGACACTGCACTCCAGCCTGGGCGACAGAGTGAGACTCCATTGCAAAATATAAATAAATAAATAAAATAAAAATATGATGCACCAGTCTCAAAAATTCTCGGATACTGTACCAGTTATCCATCACTGAGTAACAAATCATCCCAGCACTTAGTGGTGTAAACAGTAGTTATTTTATTTGCTCATGAGTCCATGGGTCAGAAATTCGCATAGGGCTCAGCAGAGGCAGCTGGTCTCTGCTTCAAATCAGCCTGACTGGTGCTCGAGTATCCAAGGTGGGTTCACCTTTAAGTCAGGCTGGCTGCCAGCTGAAGCACCTCAGTTTTCCTGCACATAGCCTCTCCCTCCAGCAGGAAAGTCCAAACATCTTTATATGGTGGCTAAGTTACCCTAAAGGGAAAATGAAAACTATGAATCTTCTTGAGGCCTAGGCTGAGAAGTCCCAGAACCTGTGCCACAGTGTATTAATGAAGAAAAGTCATGAGACCACCCCAGATTCAAAGAGAGAGGACATAAGCTCTGCCCTACAATGAGGGAATGACATACAAGGATGATTTGTTACTCAGTGATGGATAACTAATGCAATATCTAAGAATTTGTGTACAGGGATGGAAGGAATCACGGAGCTATCTTTGCAGACAATCTTACACAGAGATTGTTATCAGTTTGGTGAATTCAGTCGGTCAATAAAATTAACATGGACACAGATTCATTCATCTTCCTATCACGCCACTCTCAGTATAAATCCAAGATGGCCAGGGTAGCTCCAGACAACCTGTACTTGCACAACAATACTCAAAGGTCATAAAACAAGATGGACCAGGGAAGAAAGCTGTATTGTTTCCTCATGACTCTTTTTAGAACAAGAAAATGTAGGCCATTAAAGCCTTACATCTCATTGTCCATAACTGCATCATGTGTCCAATCTTCAACCAAAGGAATGACTGTGACTGGCTTAGATTAATCAAGATTTGCCTGTAGGAGCTATATAGGGACAGTCTCTCCTGAAGCACTTGATTGCCTGATACTTGAACAGAATCAGTTCTACAAGTGCAAGGAAGAAGGAGACAGCTATTTGGTAAGCAACTAGCTGCGTCTGCCACAGATATCAAAGATACTGAAAAAAAAAATTATTTGAAAGTTTGATTCAAATGCCAAAAGATCTTCCTTTAAATAATAAAAACCCCTGAAACATTAATAGCAATGTATGAAGATTCAATGCTGATTTTTAAAAACTCACAGACTTTTTAAAAACACACTTGGAAAAAAAAGTTACGATCCATAAAATGCATGTCTTTTGTTATTAATATTGAAAGTTATCTTGGCTATTTCTTTACCCTATAGGGAGATGAAGCTTAAAAAAAGAACTGGGCTGTTAAATCTTAGCACTGATCTTCAAAGTCTCGCTAAGATTTCTTGAGCAATTCCTCTCAGGAAAGCTTTGGATTAGGTTCAGTTCTGTTAACTATCTTCTGGTAGCAAGAGGGCGTAAGTAGTTGAGCAGAAGAAATATCAGAGTTAAACTGGTCTGCCATCTTCCACCACCATCTTGGGGTCCATATTTTGCAGATGCGCCTCTGAAGAGCACAGCTGTGTGGAAACAGGAAGTCAAGAACCAATGACCATTTATTTCACCAGTGGGACCACAGGCTCTCCTAAAATGGCCCAGCATTCTCAGAGCAGCCTCGGCATTGGGTTAACCCTCTGTGGAAGGTAGGGAAGAAAATTCGGTTTGTTTTTGATGAACTCCCCCAAAGCTGCCAATATGTGTATCCAACTAACTGATACTTCTCCTTGAATTGCTGTAAGATATTGCCAATATAATAGCTACAAAACAGAACTCTTGCTGGCCCTGCCCAACCTAGCTCAGTAAATGGCAGCATCTAATCAGCTGATCAAGCAAGAACTTAAGAATCGACCTTAATTAATCCCTTAACAGCATGTCTGGCTCCCTTTTCTCATTGCCAGGAAGGACTACCCAGAAAGGCCTTCCTAAAAGAGAGGCTATCCTACAATTGTTACATTATCCTATTTTATTTTCCTCATAGCATTTATACTATTTGAAATAATGATATTTATTAATATACTTAACTCACTTTATTGTATATTCATTCACTATTTGTCACCCTAAAATAAGAGCAGAGATTTGGTCTGCCTTGCTCACTATTGTAGAACAGCGCCTAGCACATTCTGGCTTAACAAGTATTTGTTGCATCAATGGACAAACTCAAAAAATCATGCCACACCCAGCCTCTCACTGTACTCTCAGACCACCTGGGATTCTGAAAATGCCCTTAAGAAGAGTAGAAGTAGAATCTATCACCTTGCCTGGGGCTTCTTTTGACCCTTTTCTGTAGCCCTTAAGATTTTGGGGCAAAGCCACCCCTGAAAGATACCAGTTTGTAATTTTTGTTTCTTTACTTTTGGTCTGTTTTGTTGCTTCTTCTTATCATTTAGGTATTGGCTGGACTTGAAGTCCTCAGATATCATATGGAATATGTCTGACACGGGCTGGGTCAAGGCCGCCATTTGCAGTGTGTTTTCTTCCTGGCTGCATGGAGCCTGTGTTTTTGTGCATCAAATGGCACAGTTTGACACTGACATCTTCCTAGACGTAAGTCATGTCCTTCAGCTAGATAGATCTTTAGAGTTCCTCCTTGTTTCCCATAAAATCATGAAGAAATTATTCCTCAGAATACAAGGCTTCTTGGGCTTCTGAAAATCATTTCTTTATACAAAGCAAAGTCTCAAGGGTCTTGGCTTTTGAAATGTATTTGACAGAATGGAGGGGGAACAACTGCAACATTCTTAGGCAGGAAATCCGGACTTTCGCTTCAAATAGCTTAGGATTTGCTAGTGTTGCTCAATCTGTAGCTACTTAAGAAACTGGTTCTAAATAACAGATAAGGAGTCTGAAGTCTAAACAAATACTTCACTTCTGATTCAGTGAAATAAAGATAATAGCTGATAAACCGGAACTCTTGTGTGGATTGGACATTAAAAGTGGGGGTGCCTTTCTCCCAGAGCAGCTCTTCTTATTCTCCCCCAGCCTATACTTCACACTTTGTTAGTTCTTAGAACCCAATACTCTGTTGGAAACCGGGCATGCATGCCCTGCCTTCTCAACCGGGGACAGCTAGATTGAGATATCAGATAACTCCAATTTCTTTAGACTTTAGAAAAATGTGATTAGGGCCAATTATTTTTCAACCATGATAAATGTATTAAGTTTAACAAAATACATATTATTACATACAAACTATACTTGTGTGTGAATAAAAGCTCTTCACCTGTTATTTTGCTAACTGGTCTGACAAGATGGTTTAAGGCAGCAGTCTGCAACCTTTTTGGTACCAGGGACTGGTTTTGTGGAAGACAATTTTTCCATGGAGACTGGGGGGAGTGGGGAGATAATTTCAGGATGATTCAAGTGCATTACATTTATTGTGTGCTTTATTTTTATTATTATTAAATTGTAAAGTATAATGAAATAATTATACAAGTCACCATAATGTAGAACCAGTGGAAGCCCTTAGATTGTTTTCCTGCAACTAGACAGTCCCATCTGGGGGTGACTGGAGATAGTGACAGATCATCAGGCATTAGATTCTCTTAAGGAGCACACAGCCTAGATCCCTCACGTGCAGTCTACAATAGGGTTCAGACTCCTGTGAGAATCTAATGCCACTACTGACCTGACAGGAGGTGGAGCTCAGGCGGTACTGTGGGCAATGGGGAGTGGCTATAAATACAGATGACACAGGTGTAATCCCAGCACTTTGGGAGGATGAGGCGGGTGGATCACGAGGTCAGGAGTTCAAGACCAGCCTGGCCAAGATGGTGAAACCCCTTCTCTACTAAAAATACAAATAATTAGCCAGGCGTGGTGGTGGCGCCTGTAATCCCAGCTACTCAGGAGGCTGAGGCAGAGAATTGCTTGAACCCGGGAGGCGGAGGTTGCAGTGAGCTGAGATCGTACTACTGCACTCCAGCCTGGGTGACAGAGCAAGATTCAGTCTCAAAGGAAAAGAGAAGAAAAGAAAAAAAAATACAGATGAAGCTTCGCTCTGTTGCCCCACCACTCACCTCCTGCTGTGTGGCCCAGTTCCTGACAGGCCACAAACAGAAACCAGTCTGTCCTGTGGGTTGGGGATCCCTGGTTAAAAGGTCTTAACATAAATGTATGCTAACATAAGAACTGGGATCTCTACATCAGGTTTACAAAGTGCCCTAAAGTTGGTAAGTTAACTTTGCAGTTTCAAAACCTATGTTTCCAAATAAGAATATTTTTATTTTACAAAAATCATGATTTTTGTAAATAATGCTATAAAAACCTTTATAGATGTATGCTATTTTTAGGTGTATACATTATACTTTATAAAAATAATTAGAATCTAAGGAGCAGATACACACGGTAGAAATACTTACTTACTGATCAAATGTTATACTTTATCTGTGACAATCCAGGTAACCCAGATATACATTTTGAGAGCCTTCTCCCAAATACTTAAGTTTAATGCAAATTGTCAATACATTGAGGGACATAGTGGAACTTCTCCAGAAGAAGGAGCTCTAAAACAGTGTTTCTGTAGATTTAAGATGCGTAGGCCATATCTTAGTTAAGAAACCAGAGGCATAATGAACTCAGTAAATTTTTAAAAATTAAGAAAAGGCCTAAAAAATGCTTATTTCTACATTTATTCAACTTACTAAAAAAGACTAATATATTTTATAGGAATGGAGCTGGAAAGGTCCCAGTAGGTTTGCTTATACATCCATAGTCAATACTATCTATGAATATATGGGCAGGAGGTTACAAGATTACACTATAAAAGATAACTTATAGCCCTGAGGAAGAATAGACCAGTTCATACTTTGGGTTGTTCTCAAATTCAGTAATTCACTTGTTGAATTAGATTGTGTATGTCTGTTACTGTAATATTAATATATATATATTCTTTTCAGTAATTGGACATTCCCAACAGATACACACTCACTAGTGACAAGTAATAAATATTTGTTTTCTTATTCCTAGTAGTGACCATGGGATGGGCACATATTAATGGAGTAAAATAACAGGGTGTAGAATAACAGCTCTAGTCATGGTCTTTGATTGACCACTTCTGACATCTATGTCTTTCTCCATCATCCAGACGCTTACCGCTTATCCCATCACGACCCTGTGCAGTCCTCCCACTGTGTACCAGATGCTTGTGCGAAAAGACCTTAAGAGGTACTTGGGCAGAAATCTCCATTTGAACCACAAACAATAGCTACCATCCAGGATCACAGCTCTCCCTTTTTCAGCTTAGGATAGCTGAGGCTTTGTCAGTCTTACCACCACTGACATTGTGAACCAGATAATTCTATTGTTGGGAGACTGTCATTTGCATTGCAGAATATTGAGCAGCATCCCAAGACTCTATTTGATGCCAGTAGCACCTCGTCCTCCCCTTTTGTGAAAATCAAAAATGTCCCTAGACACCGCCTAATGTCTCCTGGGGCGCAAAACTGTCCCCTAGTCTAAGAATCACTGGAATATCTTCTAGGACAACTGGACATTTTTCCAGGGACAATCAGACCTCTATAGTCCCAGAACTCCCACTCAAAAAAAATTATCCTCTAGTTCTACTCTTTTAGAAACACTGTGATTTAGAATCAGCCCTCAAAAAAGAAAGAAAGTGCATTTATACTGCTTTGAAGAAAAGCTAACAAAGTTTATGACTTGAAGGTCATATTGAATTTAGCCAAACCATATGAACACCCAGCAGAGTTGCAATGTAGATTTGTTTAATTCAAACTCAATACATGAGGAGAGAAAGGCAGAGAGGAGCAAATTCCTTAGCATAGATTCGTCCATCCTCGTTTTCCACCAAAGTGTGGTTGCCCAAGAGGGAAAGTGCTATGGGAGACAGAATAAAGCAAATATGAATCTTCTCTTTTCCTAATCAGTGTCAACTCCTTTGCTCCTATGTCACGGCCTTTGAAACATGAGCATCTTGTTCACGTTTCAGGAGTAATTCAGGGACTATTCAATGATTATTTTGAATGCATATGATTTGTATTCTACCCACACTCTCTGGCCCATTTGGGGCCGCAGTGTATGAGAAGCAGGCTGTTCCAGGCTTTCTCACTTGTGTCCAGTAAGGCTAGTGGTTAAAAGCTAAGTTCCAAAGTCAAACAGGCAGGGCCCTGCTACTTACTAATCATGTGGCCTTGGACACTCAAGATAACCTTGCTAAGCCTCCATCAACTCCATCTTTAAGAGAGGATTAAGAGCCCCCTCGTAAGGTTGTGGTGAGAGTTTAATGTAAGTGACATGCTTGGTGAGATCACCCTGAGAAGTGGGAGGTGCCTAGTAGAGTTTCATGAGTATCAACTCAGTCCTTTATTATATGAAAGGCTTTGGGCAAGTTCTTTAACTTCGCTGAGACTCAATGTCCTCATGCGTAAATAGGGGTTGAGAGAAGTCTAAGAATGCTTCTAAAGCCCTTACGACATAGCGACTACTCAATCAATATTAGCTGTTATATCATGTGGCTCATAATAAACACTCAGTATCATTAATAGCATTTTCTCCTGCCATTTTACATCTCTAGTAGCTAAGTTCTCCTCCATCTGCTAAAATGAAAGCTCTCAGGAATTTTTATTATAATCACTAATGTGCCCCCATATACCTAGAACAATGTCTGGCAATATGGCAGGTGTTCAACAAGTATTTGTTGAATGAACTTTCCTAAGACTTGCCTCTCCCAGCTGCTAGGCTTGCTGCTTGAATGTCCTAATTGTCTTGCAGTGAAAGCACTCAGGTTCCTCTTGAAAAGACCCATGCAACTCTCTCTCTCCAGGTATAAATTCAAGAGTCTGCGGCACTGCTTGACGGGAGGGGAGCCACTCAACCCAGAAGTGCTGGAGCAGTGGAGGGCGCAAACTGGGCTGGAGCTATATGAGGGCTATGGACAGACGGAAGTGGTACATCTAGCGGACATCTATGTTTAGTATATGAGGGGGCCTTTCTGCCCCAGGTTTGCCAACTGAGCCCCTGAAGTGCCTCCCTCCCACTCTAAATTTGTATAGAGTTTCCCAGGATACCTCACCTTGCCAGTAGTTACCAAAACTTGCAGATTGCTCAATTAGGTTTTGCTGAAGGGGAATGATGATTATTCCATCATTCCTGCCTCCCCCTTTTGCGGGAGAAACCTCAGAGGCATTAGGGGGTGGGTGAGGTTCAGAACTGAGCAGCTCATCTTTCCATTGTGCTGGGAATAATCCTCTGAGAGCGTCCATGGGAAGCTGATTCTAAGGTGCACTTAATGGAGTCTAAGGAGTGGTTTTCAAGGTGTGGCCCTCAAACCAAGCAACATCAATATCATCTGGGTAGATTTGGTAGAAATGCCAAATTCTTAGACCCCACGCCACACCTAATGAATCAGAAACTCTGGGATAAGGCCCATCAATCTGTGTTTCAACAATGCTCCAGAATCTCAAATTTGATTCTAATGCACACCCAAGTTTGAGAACTACTGGTCTCAAATAATATATTTCGGAAGATGTGCCTGCATGCCAGGAAAATCAGTCAAAATCAAATCTTAATTTTCATTGCCATGATATAGTTTCAGAAAAGGAACTTTTGTATACTTATACAAAGCTTGTCCTCTCAATAGGGAATAATTTGTGCCAATCGGAAAGGCCAAGAAATCAAACCAGGTTCAATGGGGAAAGCAATGCTGCCCTATGATGTCCAGGTAGGCTGAGAAAATATCTGACTGGTTCAATAAAGGAGAGAGAACGTGTTCCTTTTCTGCTATTCATTGTACAGCTATTCACAAGCTGCTTTCATTTTGTGAAAAGAAAATTTTAAGAACATCAATTGTTTATTTCATTCCAGATTATAGATGAAAACGGCAATGTTCTACCACCTGGCAAAGAAGGGGAAATTGCCCTCAGACTAAAGTCTACACGGCCCTTCTGTTTCTTCTCTGAATATGTGGTATGAGGATAGAAAGTGCTGGTCATGCCTTAAATATAGACTTGGGTTCAAATTTCATTTCCACCATGTCTTGCTATGTAAGCTTGGGCAAGCAACAAAATCTTCCATCCACTGTAAAATGGGGAGGCTATCATCTATCACCCAAGAGTACTGTAAAGATGAAATTCCAAGTGTAAGAAACTGGTTGCAGTGGTTATCCTCAGAAAGGAAAACTGGACAGGTTGGAATGAGGATGCAGTTGGGGATGCTAGAGGTAGAAGAGGGGCTTTTTATTATACTCTTTAGGACCTTTTGTATTTTATACTAGGAACTATCTTTAAAAAAAATTTAATTTCCAGCCAGGCACAGTGGCTCATGGCTATAATTTCAGCACTTTAGGAGGCCAAGGTGGGAGGGTGGCTTGAGCCCAAGAGTTCAAGACCAGCCTGGGCAACACAGTGAGACCCCATCTCTACAAAAACATAATACAATTAGTCAGGTGTTGTGGCACATACCTGTGGCCCCAGCTACTCAGGAGGCTGAGGTGAGAGAATCACTAGAGCCCAGGAGGTCGAGGCTGCAGTAAGCCACTGCACTCCAGCTTAGGCAACGGAGAGAGACTCTATCTCAAAAAAAAAAAAAAAAAAAATTCCCTTAGAAGTAGGATGTGTAATGTACTAGTAACTTAATGAGTGCCATATCCATCTCTGTTCTGACCAGACTAACCCCCAAATGTCATCCTTTGTTCCTAGGACAATCCACAGAAAACTGCTGCCACGATAAGAGGAGATTTTTATGTTACTGGAGACAGAGGAGTGATGGACAGTGATGGGTATTTCTGGTTTGTCGGCAGAGCTGATGATGTCATTATATCCTCTGGGTTTGTACCTTTTCCACTCTGAAGAGGTAACAATTTGACAGGGAGGGAGATCTCTTACTTGGAGGATGTGGTGGTCAAAAACTTCTTTTCCTCTTCAGGTACCGTATTGGGCCATTTGAAGTGGAGAGTGCACTCATTGAGCACCCAGCAGTTGTTGAATCGGCTGTTGTCAGTAGTCCAGATCAAATCCGAAGAGAGGTAGATGAATGTCATTCATTAAAGAAGCAACTTCATATTTTCAAGTTCTGTCCATTTGACCACTGTAAAGGCTGAACCAAGAGTGGTCAATCTATTAATTCTCATTATGGAGCATGCATTTGGCCAAAATATAAATCAGGCAACCAACTTTACAATAAGTTGTGTCCCAAAGAGGCAGTATTAGAATTCTTTTGATGGCAAGTGACAGAAACACAATTCAAACTGCCTTAAGTTAAAAAAAAAAAAAAGCATTTGGCTCATATAAGTGACAAGTACTTAAGTACAGCCACATCCAAAGGTTCATGTGAGGTTGGCAAGATTTAGCTTCTCTTCACTTTTGACTCTGCTGTTCTTTATTATGGCTCCATTTGATCAGATTCTTCCTACTTGATATCAACCAACTCCAGACATATACACCTTAGCAACCCTCCACCTCTTCAGGGAAGGATACAGCTCTGCTTTCAGTTGTTTCAAGTAACTCTCAAGACTTCATTTGCCTACCTTAGATCACATCTCTAACCAATGTGGTTCAGAGACTGGTATATGCTACTTGGTCAGACTTGGATCTCATGTCTATCCTTGGAAGTAGGTGTTGGTGTCAGTCCCACCAGAGAGAAGTTAGGGTAACACTCCATAGGAAAATTAGTTACTAAAAAGGAAGAACAGATACTGCATAGGCAAAAGCCACAGATTTCACTGAATGGAAAGCTGTCATGGAATTCAGAATATATTTTCTCACAGAAACAAGAC
Source organism: Piliocolobus tephrosceles (assembly GCF_002776525.5). Lineage (NCBI taxonomy): Eukaryota > Metazoa > Chordata > Mammalia > Primates > Cercopithecidae > Piliocolobus > Piliocolobus tephrosceles. Next base: position 7,625,168 of record NC_045443.1, read on the forward strand.
AAATAGAAAACTGTGGGCACGGTGGCTCATGCCTGTAATCCCAGCACTTTGGGAGGCCAAGGTGGGTGGATCACTTGAGGTCAGGAGTTCGAGATCAGCCTGAACAACATGGTGAAACCCTGTCTCTACTAAAAATACAAAAATTAGCCAGGTGTGGTGGCAGACACCTGTAATCTCAGCTACATAGGAGGCTGAGGCAGGAGAACTGCTTGAACCTGGGAGGCAATAGTTGCAGTGAGCCAAGATTACACCACTGTACTCCAGCATGGGCAACAGAGAGAGACTCCGTCTCAAAAAAAACAGAAAGAATGAAAAAGAAAATTGTGGTCAGGTTCCCAAACCATCTCATGAGCCTATTTAGGACCTAAGGAAAGGGAACTCTGGCAATGACAGTAATAGCCTTAATTCTAGGAGGAAGCCCTATTTTCATAATTTGTTTTACTCATGGAAATTTCCTACGGACATAGCAAGTGATAAAATTTCAAAACAGTTTGAGTTTGTCAGCATCATTCCACATCTGTATCTCCTTCTCACATACCAGTTAGCCTCTATAGTGACACCATGGATCCCATACTCTTACCTCCTGTACCCACTCTACTCTCCACCTATTCCATTCTCAAAAATAGTTTCTTCCTGCCACCATGTTCTTATTCACGCAATATAAATGATTTCAGCTGAACCGAAGTAGCCACCAATTAGAATCAATGTATGAACAATAAATAACATAAATTATGCTTACTAACCTCAGTAATTATCTAACTAGTGGGTTTTAAACAGTATTTCAAAGAGAAGCAAACAATATGAGTCAAAAAAGACCTCATAGAGATAGATCAATCCTTCCTGAGAGGTTCTGGTTTTTGGCTTTGTTTTGTTTTTTGGAGATGGAGACTTGCTCTGTCACCCAAGCTGGAGTGCTGTGGTGCAGTTATACTTCACTGTAACCTCTCAATCTGCTGGGCTCATTCGATCCTCCTGCCTCAGGCTCTCGAGTTGCTAGTACTACAGGTGTGCACCACTGCACCCTGGCTAATTTTTTTTTAAAAAAGTCTTTGTAGTGATGGGGGGTCTCACCATGTTGACAAGGCTGGTTTCAAACTCTGGGGCTGAAGCTATCCTTCCACCTCGGCCTCCCAAAGTCTTGGGGGTTATAGGTGTAAGCCACCATGCTCAGCCCCTTCCTGAGATTTGATCTCCCAGGATACACAGTCCTTCCTCCACTGGGACCCTCCAAACTCCTTTAAAACCACATGTTCTCTAGGAGCTCCATTTGTCCCCCTCCTACATGCTTCTAATGGTACCAGTTTAATGGAGTAAGTGGTCATCCATAAACCAAGGACTGCTCGTATAATAAATAGGATCAGTCTGATTGAAATGTTAAATACATGAGTGATCTGTAAATAGAACTTAGCTTTCTTGAACCACTGCACTCCTCACACTCATACACCATTTACCTGAAAATATTCTGAAAAACATCACTTTGCAATTGTATCCAAGCTTTGTTCAGAGGTAACCTCTGGCATTTGTAGTCATCACACGAACTGTTGTTAACAAGTAGTAAGCAACTGCATTCAGCATTGGCTGCAAATCCTTGACATGTCTGAAAAACAGATGAGCAAGATAAATTAACTTTTCTGTTGCAGGTGGTGAAAGCTTTTGTTGTCTTAGCTGCACCCTTTAAGTCCTACAACCCAGAGAAATTAACTCTTGAGCTTCAGGATCATGTGAAAAAATCAACTGCACCTTATAAATATCCAAGAAAGGCAAGTACTTTGCCCAAAAGTTAAGTTTGGATGTTACCAAACTAGGGTCTAAGCTAGAATTAGATTTTACTGGATTTTGACTTTATAGTAGCTCATTATATAGGTAGATGACGCTTTTCAATTTGTTTAACCCTAAGAATTTTGCTTTAAAATGTTTTGTATTAGAACGGTGTAAGTGAATTATAAACCAGAACCTTTAATCAGCTCTGCAATACTGAATCACTATTAAGAGTCTTTCTAGGACTAATTAGTCCCATTCTGTATGAGAACAACACAGTGGCAAAGAATTGCCAAGTGCCTTGTTTTTAGGGACAGCCCTTGATTCATCTATCTCACTACTCTTATCCCTAATACCCCTATAAATTCAAAGTACATGCCTTGAAGTATCAAGTTAACCTCAGTTAATGTTCAGAAGAAGATGGTATCCAAAGAAACTATGGAATCTTTCCTGAAACCTTCTTCAAAGGAGGATTTAAGAACAATACGTTGTAAATACATGAAGATGTCACTGTAGTTTCCTTCTAACTGTGGAATTGGTTGATAATTACTGATCCGCTGCATGAGATTTCTATTTCATTTGGCATCATTTCAGTCAAAAAGCAGTTAAACCTAAAAACTACTCACAGTTTCTCCATTAAATTCACTAAATCAGTAACTGTTGACTTTCAGAAAGGCTATTTGGGGGCATTTTAAAATACAGTAGTCTTATTTTGAGAGAAGAGAACAAAAGGAGGATTTTTGTGGTCAAGTCAGGGCAGAAGGGAAAACTGTATATACTCCAAATTATATACTCCAAATTACCCTTAAAACTCTTCCTCAAAACCTCCAGGATCCAGCTCTGAAAAGACAAGAACTGTTCTTTTTGTGTTTAGCTGTGATCTCCATTTCTTGGGAAGAGTGGAGGCCTAGGACTTATTTAAACTAGGGGAAAGAAATGGGGTAAAGGGACCATGACTTTCTTCTGGCAAAGCATTTCAAAGAATTTGCACTAAAAATCCATAAGATGGAGCTACACTGTCACCCTTCCTATATAAACAGATCAGTTTCTGGTGTCCATGAAATTCAATGAGCTTAGGCTAAGATAATCTCGACTTTACAATTCAGTCAGAGTTTCATGCAAGCTCTCTGCTATTGCACTGACAAGTGGAAGGATAGAATAAAGTGTCTCATAACCTTTTTTTCTGTCAATTAGGTGGAATTTGTTGAAGAACTCCCAAAGACAATCACTGGGAAAATCAAACGCAACGTTTTAAGAGACCAAGAATGGGGACGAAGATAGCTTGATAAGAAAACTGAAGGGTTAAGTAGTAATATGGCTGCTTTCTTTTAGTATTTGTTCCTGATAATTCAGTGACTACTCTCTTAAAATGTTTAAGAGCTTTCCTGCTTGAAAACTGAACTGTTGAGTTTTTGGTTTTTACGTAGCTAAAAAATTTAAAAGTAAATAAAAGGCTAAAAAGCATATGGATGCAAATTGTTATAATGACCAAACTGACAAAGGTAATGATGATGATTTGTAGTGTTGAAAATAGCAGGAATCAAATGATTGCTTAGAACAAGAAAGTGCACAATGAATCTGTATTTCATTTACCTTGTGCCTGATTGATTCAAAATAAAGATATATCCTGAAAGAAATGTTCAAGACAATTTCTTCTGCTTAACAACTTTATGAGACCAAACTTCAAGACATTAAAATAAGGAGTATAAATAATTAAAAAATTAGTGAGTTTAATGAAATTAAGTACTGTATTTTTGTGCCTCATTCTGAAGCAAATTAACTGTAAAATATCTGAATGTATATCTGTATATATATACAGTATATATGTACAATATATATACAGTATATATGTACTGTGTATACAGTATAAATGTGTATACAGATACATATACATATATACAGTATATATGTATCTCTATATATAGTATATATACATATGTATCTATATATACGTATACATATCTGTATATATACACATATGTATATATACAGATATATCTGCATTAACTGCAATACTGAGCTATATCTGTATACATACATATGTGTATACATCTGTATATATATCTGAAGGTATATATACACATATACACATCTATATACATATATACATCTATATACATATATATACATCTGAAGGTGTATGTGTGTATATATATATATACACAAAGCAAGAGATTTACTAAGAGGCCGAAAGAAAGAAAAAGTACAGAATACCAATCTTTAGGAAACAAATTTACTTCTTCTAAAAATATCAGAAATTATGAAAAACAAGCTTGATATTTGGCCACACCAAAAGCAAAATACAAGTAAAAATAACATTTGAAAACTATGTTTAACCTTAGAGAAACATATATTAAAATACAAAGCTTAACATTCTTTCCTCTATAAAGCTAAGCAAATTTTCTAAACCACAAGACTACATTTTTTTTTTTTTTTTAACTGACATAATTTTTTAAAAGAAAAAACTAAAGGGGGGGAAAAAAGCACTCGATTCCTACCCTGGAATCTCATCATTTATCAAATAACATGCTCAAATGTTAGTAAAAATAAATAGCTGATAAACCTGAAAATAAGTCTTTTAATGAGGATTTTATAGCTGGGAAAGAACAGCTTGTATAACAACCGAGCCTTACCAAATACAAATAAATATAAAAGCTAATTAAAAACAAACTATAAAACCAAAATCTTTTCGCAGAGTAGCAGCTTTCACAAAGTGAAAACAACTCAGTTCCACAGAGCTGTACGTTCTGTAGGCAAATGGCCAATTTTATTCTGAGTCCTTTGGTCTTGTGCTATCAAAAGAATCTTTGTCTTAGAGCAAGTCTACTGAAGAAGGCACCAAAATCCTATCCTCCCTATTTACCTAAACACTTCTAATAATCCTCTTATCAATCCTTTCAAGGTAACTTCAACATCATTAAGAGTTAACACTCTAAATATCTAAAGCCATGGAAGGAAGGTCCTGCCTATTCTCTTCGCCCCTCTCAAATCCTTCTAGTCTGGTTTACCAAGCAAAAGCACTAGCTAGGAGGCTACAAATATATTCCTATGTTCACCAGCCATTAAATAAACATAGCCACCTGTGTGGGAAGCCTAACCTTTTTTACTACTTTTTAAAACTTAAGAATAAGTCCATTTCCATAAGCTAACTTTACAGCCCCTCAATGTTCTTAATATGGACAGTTTATTTCACAGACTTTGTTGGTGTCTGTCTCTTCTAGCCTTTTTCAATTGTTTTACCCAGGAATAGTCCTTGAAAAAGCTTTCAAATTCAGGAAACCCCTGCAGAGAACCCTCATGGTATGTGAGTGTTAGCTTTAAGTTGAAGAATACTCCTACTTCACAGAAACCTAGAACCTTCTGACTAGGGCTGAGTTCACTCTCTTCCTTCAGAGACAAAATTTCAGGCTGAGCAAATTTAGACACAGCTTTCCTCATCCAGTCATATACTAGCGCTGGGAAAAGGAGAGAAAATTCTATTTAATTTGGTTTTGTGGTTCCTCCAGGTGGGTTATACAGCAAGATTTGAGAGTTGTACCCTTCATTCTGAAGTCCAAGTGGCTGCAAAAACATTTCAAGAGTTCCTCTGGCAAGGTGGCAAGTCAGTTTCCTTTTAGAACTAAGACTCTTGTCACTTGAGGAAAAAAAATTTTTTTCTCCAGAACCTTTTAGAAACTTGTTCATTTGTTCAGGTGATGAAAAATATCTGCTACATGGGCTCGTTTCTATAGCCATTCTTCATTTTTAAAGCACAGCACTCAGCAAAAGCTGGCTTACTGTTTTCTTGTAAGTACTCTGGCAATTCACCTTTGAACTCAAATATCCTGTACAGAGCTCTTCCTCCAATAAGCCCCTGGATGTGTATGGTGCAGATTTGTGTGCTGTTTGTCCAGGTTTTTGTTTTGGGTTTTTTAAAAAACATTTTTACATAAATGGGTCTTTGATACAGGTAAGCGTTATTCAGAACTTCACTGTATCTCCAAGTTTTTGATAACAGCATCTCTGTGAAGAAAGCAGTGTTACAACGTCAACGTCAGGATTTTTTTGTTATTGTTAAATGAGGCAAACTTATCATAGAGACCATCACCAACGGGGCCCCAGGAGTACCGATGACAGACTCTGGTTATAAGATATGATGACACAACATTACAGATTGGCCTTTGTCTCGGGAGGCTCCTAGCAATAGAAAAAGTTTTCTTTGTATTTCATCATTTATAAATCTTACAAATGCCACAACATGACAAATACTAGTGAAACCCATTGACTCATCAACCTGGATAGAGAAGCTGCTGCTTTTCAGTTAATGACACAAAACCTTTTTAGCATCATATGAGATATCTTCAGCAATTCAACTTACTGAGAATAAAGTCTTTTCAATTTTGTACTACATCATGGCCCAGCATTTTAATTTTATTATTAGATTCTCACCAACCATGCAAATTTTTCTTTTCTGAGATAAGTTCTGCTACAAAATAATTTGCTTTCTAAACCTTTTGACTGAATGTGATTTTTGAACAAAAGCCTTACTGTTTTGATGTTCCAAAAGCCATTTAAAATAATAAAATTCTTTCTGGTCAAGTGGCTGTGATTTATAGTTACAACTGCTAGTTTTGTAAGTTTCATGCCACAGAAAATGCACAATGGGATAGGACAGCTTGGACCAAGTCCATATAAAACCCTTGAGAAGTAGCCTTCTTTATAAAGACATAACAAAGAGAATTTCTTTGTGTCCCTTGTTGCACTCGTATACTGAAGTATCCTCAGAAGACTGAAATTCTTCATCACCAGCCTTATCAGAAATGTCTGTAGCTCTATGCCTAAAATGCCTAAAACAGGTCTCTTCTTTCTCACATCTTGCCTTCCAAAATTGTAGCACGGGGCTGTCAGCTTTGTTACACACAAATGTTAATAAAATATAAAAACAGACATAACCAAACAAGAAAATCACAATAGTACACAAACTTCACTAAACAATTCACTTCTAACTTATATGATCCACATTTTTGCAATGTTTACAACAAACTGGCAGGAGGAAAGCTGAGCTGTGGCATGTAAAAACTCCTTCCTTAGAACAAAAATTTCCCTCCGATTTTCTACTTCACAGTCAGTTTACTCCCATAAGTCAGCTGGCACTGCAGAAGAGGAGCCTAGGAGAGGCCAACGTCCCCCTCCTCCCATCCTCCTCTCTGTGCAAAAGTAGCATATGGGCCCGCCTATACATACTACCATACGGGGCTGAAAGATCCCTAATACAACTGTTAATAGGCTACAAAGTCATTGTTCGCTACTGTGAGAACAGCATTATGCAGCACACAAATAAAAACCAGTATTTTTAGTCACAATTTTAGGTGGAACCCCAGCAACATCTTGTAGAACCACAGTTGAGAAACCCACCTCCAACACCAAATGACCTCCTAGGAGAGGTCATTTTCATTTGATTTGGATCCTTCTGTGACTTGACTTGCAAGTTCGGGTTTGGTTCCGCCCTCATTTACCACCTGTGGATCAGACATTGGTTTTTCTCTGCCCCAGCTGCTCGTTATTCTCTGGTATGACCTGCTGGTTATTTTTTCCTTCTGCTGGGTTCTTTTGATCTGATTTGCCAGCAGATTCCGATTTAGCTTCTTTCCCATTTCCCTGCTTTGGGTTAAATTTTGATGGATCCTTAGGGCTCTTCACCACCTCCTGGAGACTGTATTTTCTAAACATGTAATCTATCAGAACACTCAGGCAACAGACAGCTTTGATGATTTCTACTACCACCGTGTACTGTGGATTGGTGAGATGTACTTTATTTTCTGAGTTAAGGGTGCCCACTAATCCCGTAACAAAAACAGAAAACCATGTAGCTGAGGAGGATACCATTAAGTTTGATAGATACAAAAAATCTTTCATCCCTGTTTCTCATTAAAACAAGATATATACTAATCCATTCTTCTAAGTGGACTTCAAATACTCTGAACTCTCGCAATAAATAAATACAAATGAAACCCTAAGACATTTAATAAAGTACTTTTCTCCAAAGAAAATTCAATTCTGAGTTAAAGATTTTATCCAACTACCAGATCTCATATCCAACAAATTGAAATCAGTTAGATTTAATATTATTTTAAGAACATTTTAATATATTTGTCCTACACTCAAAAATGTAAGACTTAAATTTTTAAAAAGAAAAAGTCCTTAAAAACAAGAACAAGTGGCCAGGTGTGGTGGCTTACACCTGTAATCCCAGCACTTTGGGAGGCCGAGGCGAGCGGATCACGAGGTCAGGAGATCGAGACCATCCTGGCTAACACAGTGAAACCCCGTCTCCACCAAAAATGCAAAAAAAAATTAGCTGGGCGTGGTGGTGGGCGCCTGTAGAACCAGCTACTCGGGAGGCTGAGGCAGGAGAATGGCGTGAACCCAGGAGGTGGAGCTTGCAGTGAATTGAAATCGCGCCACTGCACTCCAGCCTGGGGGACAGAGCAAGACTCCGTCTCAAAAAAAACCCAAAAAAACCCAAGAACAAGTGTTTACCATTGAACGTCTATGGAAAATCACTAAACGCCTACGGAAAACTATACCTGCCAATTCTTTGATAACGTCTTCTCTATTCACGTAACTGTTATTTTGAGATTTGTACACAATCTGAAATGTCCCTTTGTTTGGAGCTTTAAACCAGGGTTCCAACCATGTTTCTGCACACGTTTTCATATCTTCTAATAAAGTGCCTGAGATGGGTTAACATTCATAGAATAACTGAAGTCTTCTTCTTCTTGGTTTTGTACGTATCCTGGGGAATATGATGCACCACTTTCTCACAAAATTAGCCAGGTGCGAGGGCAGGTGCCTGTAATCCCAGCTACCTGGGAGGCTGAGGCAGGAGAACTGCTTGAACCCAGGAGGCGGCGGTTGCAGTGAGCTGAGATCACGCCACAGCACTCCAGACTGGGCCACAGAGTGAGATTCCGTCCCCCGCACCCCCCCAAAAAAGCTTGAACTCTAAAATGAATATTTACTGGCAATTACATAAGTTGACAGAAGAAGAAATTCTCATAATAAATTTTAAATGAATCTACTTACTCATTTTTCTAACTAATATTTCTTTAGTGCCTAATATGTACTTATACTGTATGTAATATTTGGACTTTTCATCATTATTATCACTTACACTAGAAACAACTGTTTATGTAGACATGTTGTTAACATTTTTGTGATGTCCTGAGTTTTCAACCATAACACCATGCTCTTGTATTCCTAGAACAACTATCAGAGTAATAAACATTAAACAATATATACTTTTTTATAAAAAAAGCACACACACACAAAAAACCTGTGAGTCACTTAAAAAGATTTAATTAATCTATTAGCTAAGTTAGACAGAAGTCTAAATATCAGACCCAGGAGGAATCCCAGAACCATGCTGGGCACAAGATCATGAAGGGGCAGTCCTCAGGCTGTAACCTGCCTACATACAAGTCTACTTGGGACTGCTCCAAAAATGTTTAAATTAGTTGGCAACATTGGAAAAATAAAAAAAACTCCAGATTTCCAACTTCTTTTGAAAAATTGGAAGATCTGGCCCTACATTCCCAAACAGCAACAGCTGGCTGAAGCGGAGTAGCAGCTGCTCCTTTCAGACAGAACAAGCACTCTGGTTCTGCCTTAAGTTACATATGAAGGAAGCAGCAAAGCCAGGTTTCCACTCCTAAGCCAATGTTATGTCCACTGCCTCGACCTCATTCTACCTCTCCACAGGCCTACTGCTAATACAGTGTATAGAGGCTGCGATCAAATGCCTAACTGAGCCATGCCCAAGAAGCCATCTTGTAAGCAGTATTCTCTGAGACAGGAAGATACCCAGATGTTATGGAATCAATAATCTTAACAAGTATCAGCCATACCTATTCCAAGTGTCCTGATGAAGATGAACGTTATTTGCTCCACTTTCCACTGCCTGGAATCTTCTTAGCCTCATCTCTGTAGATGCCTTAATGTCACCAACTTCTTTCTTCAAGGCAGCCTCCACATCACCATCTTCTCCCTCACTTCCAGAGGGCTGCTGATACTTGCCTGTAAACTGTTTGCATAAAACTAATGAACAGAAAGGACGTAACAGCTTACATTTAAACACTATAATTAACTATTTATGTGAAATCTGTGGAGGCAGGTGGCTCAGTATTGATTTCTGTTTGTTTTTGGATGGAGTTTCACCGTCACCCAGGTTAGAGTGCAGTGGTGCAATTTTGGCTCACTAAAACCTCCATCTCCTGGGTTTAAGCAATTCTTCTACCTTAGCCTACCGACTAGCTAAGACTACAGGTGCAAGCCACCATGGCCAGCTAATTTTTATATTTTTAGTAGAGATGGGCTTTGGCCACATTGGCCAGGCATGATCCACGCGCCTCAGTCTCCCAAAGTGCTGAGATTACAAGTGTGAGCCACTGAGACGGGCCCAATAATAAAACTTTTTATTACAAGACTGAGATACCACTCCCTTCAAAATGTGGAGGAAGAAGGGAGTTCCCTCAGACTATGGTATGTAAAATCTGAAAATGTTTTTAAAAACATCTTGGCAGTTTTTGAGATGGAGAGAAATACGCTGAGCAGATAAATCATTTCAGGGTGGACCTTAACGCCTTTACGAGATATCTCTGTGCCTGACATGACACTGTCCTTTTAGTGAGATTCGACCAAATACTTGTGGAATTAAAAACTCTTACTCTTGTTCTACTTAGGAACAAGGCACAGAAATATACTGTTCAATAATTTTGGCCAGGCATGGTGGCTCAGGCCTGTAATCCCCAGCACTTTGGGAGGCAGAGGTGAGCGGATCCCTCGAGCCTAGGAATTTGAGACCATCCTGTGCAACATGGCCTGAGAACCTGTCTCTCCAAAAAATTAACTGAGCGTGTGGTGGCACACGCTGTAGTTGCAGCTACTCGGGGGCTGAGGCAGAAGGACGGCTTCAGCCCAGGAGGTGGAGGTTGCAAAATCAAGCCACTGCACTCCAGCCCCCAGCTTGGATGACAGAGCAAGACCATTTCTGCCAAGACCAGCTCAGTCGGGGAGACCCTAACCCAGCGGCGCTAGAGGAATTAAAGACACACACAGGAATATAGAGGTGTGAAGTGGGGAGCCCCGAACAGAGATTTAACCACATATTTATTAACAGCAAACCAGTCATTAGCATTGTTTCTACAGATATTAAATTAACTAAAAGTATCCTTTATGGGAAACGAAGGGATGGGCTGAATTAATTGCAACAGGAACATGCCCTTAAGACACAGATCACTCATACTTTTGTTTGTGGCTTAAGAATGCCTTTAAACGGTTTTCCGCCCTTGCCGGACCAGGTGTTCCTCGCCCTCACTACCGTAAACCCACAACCTTTCAGCTTGGGCGTTAGGGTCATTATGGGCATGTTACAGTGCTGCAGAGATTTTATTTATGGCCAGTTTTGGGGCCAGTTCATGACCGGATTTTGGGGGGCTTGCTCCTAACATGTTTCCAAAAACAAAACAAAACAAAAAACAGAATGTGCTCAAAGTACCGGAGTAGACAGGACATGTACCTGTTGCTCAGTTTTCTGTCCCCCCATGCCCAATGGGATTCCCCATCAAGCACAGTAATAATTATACACATTTACAGAAACTTTATACCACTATGCACTTTATGTATATAAGGAACTCTCTAGCCAATCTTAAAAGTATTCTTTTTTATCAAGCGCAGCAGCATCAAGTAATGTGCCCATGTTTGAGTCCCCGAGCTAGTAAAGGATAAGCCTTGAATTCAAATTCCCTCTGTATTACCGTTCTTCATTCAGTCCCTCACTGTGCATGTGTGTAGTGGTCCAGATAAGCCAATAATATGATTTCCATTGAGACCAGCCCAATTCAAGTCTTAATAACAATAAGACTTTGGGTGTTATTGGTAAACAAGTTTTTACTTTCTTTTTTCTTTGAGACAGAGTCTTGCTCTTGCGGCCCAGGCCGGAGTGCAATGATGCAATCTCGGCTCACTGCAACCTCTGCCCCCAACCGGGCTCAAGTGATTCTCCTGCCTCAGCCGCCCTAATAGCTGGGATTACAGGTGCGCGCCTGTAAACTAGCCAGCTAATTTTTGTATTTTTGGTAGGGACGGGGTTTCACCATGTTGGCCAGGTTGGTCTTGAATGCCTGACCTCAAATGATCCACCCGCCTCGGCCTCCCAAGGTGCTGGGATTACAGGTGTGAGCCACTGGGCCCGGCCTAAAATGTATCTTAAGTGCAATAACTAGCATTAGTACTAAACCTATTATTTCAGAGATATTATTGCTTCAGGCAAACACATTATTACTGCCAACTTCACAAAGCTTTCCTGAGAAGTGTGTTTCTAAAGGAGCTTCAGCACACCGCCTGGCACTCAATGAACAATCAATAAGCAGCAGCTAGGCCGGGAGAGCGCCTCACGCCTGTAATTCCAACATTTTGGGAGGCAGACGCGGGAGGATCGCCTGAGTCTAGGATTTGGGACCAGCCTGGGCAAAATAGTGAGACCACCTGTCTACAAAACTACAAAAATCAGGCAAGAGTGGTGGCGCACACCTGTAGTCCCAGCTACTATGGAGGGTTAGGGAGGAGGATCGCCTGAGCCCAGGACGTCAAGGTTGCCCTGAGTTATGATATCCTCCGGCCTGGGCAACAGAGTGAGACTCTTGTCTCTAAAATAAAATAAAATAAAATAAAATAAAATAAAATAAAATAAAATAAAAATAAATAAAATAAAAATAAAATAAAAATAAGTGGGAGCTACTTAATGTGATTAATGATGGAAAGAAAATTTTAAAGTACTTCAAGCACAAAACCGATCCCCTCCCTCCCGCCCGAGTCTGCGAGCGCCACAGGGGTAGGTGTGGAAACGCAGGCGAGGCCACGCTCCTACAAGCTTCAGGCCAGAGACACAAGGCGTGCAAGCCTATGCCCGCAGCCGGCCCTCCAGCCTTCCCTCCGCCCCTACCCCAAGGTCTGCCGGCCGCCCGCCCACCCAAGACCGGTACCTTTTCTGGCCCATACATGTCGTCGTCTTACTCGCTCAGCAGGCTGTAGGCCTCCATGCACTTGCACTCATTCATTCTGCAGATGATGAGGATGCCCTGTAGCCCGTGCTCCAGCTGCGGAGGCCCACCAGAGTCGCAGGAGTTGGCTTGGCCAGCACATACTGAGCTTGCCTTTCTCTTCTCGCCGCCAGGCTGAGTAGGCTGCTGGGCCGAGGCCGCCATGGTGCGCGCAAGCTGGAAGGAACGAGAAGGGTGTTTCTCCGCGACTGTTGGCTTCCTCACCTCTACCAGAATGGATGGTGACGTCAGACATAAGCAAAGGCCTCCCCTAGCCGGCCTCCAAGCCTCCTTCCCTGCTGCTCGGTTCCTAAAGCCCTGGTTAACCACGCGAGAGAGGCGTGGAGCGAGACCGGCACAAGCCCCGCCTTCTTCCCCACCCCTGCCCCGCCTCTCGCCGGATGCTGAATCCGGTAGCGGCAGCATAGCAGCCATTCGGGAAGTGGGGGCAGTGGCTGTCTCTCCAGACACTTGAAGCTGGCTCCATCCTCTTAGCTTCCTCCAGCCATCCTTAGTACCTGTTCCTCCAGCCTCCGTGTATTTCTAGTTACCCAAAAGGCTTCCAATAAATTCCATTTCAGCCTCAATTTTCTAGGCTATGTTTCTAGCTGATTTATAACCGAGAATGTTGGCTGGGTGTTAAGTGTTTCACACTGCTTTCTCTGCGGGTTTTTTTTTTTTTTTTTTTTTTTTTTTTTTTTTGAGATGGATTCTCCCCCAGGCTGAAGTGCAGTGACATGATCTTGGCCCACTGCAACCACCGCCTCCCCAGTGCAAGAATTCTCCTGCCTCAGCCTCCCAGTAGGTGGGATTACAGGTGCATGCCACCACACCTGGCTAATTTTTGTATTTTTAGTAGAGACTGGGTTTCACCATATTGGCCAGGCTTGTTTCGAACCCCTGACCTCAGGCGATCCACCCACCTCATCTCCCAAAGTGCTCGGATTACAGGCGTGAGCCACAGCGCCTGGCCCTCTGCGGCCTTTTTAGCCATAGTTTGGCAACTATCAAGTTACTATCTTTTTAAAAATCATTGAAAATATGCCACCTTTGAAGAATGTGTTTAAATGCAAGTGCTTCCCATACTGCTCTTCAGGCATTCAGGTACAAAGTTGTTACCAGATTTAAGTTCCTACAAAGTCCTAAAAGAGATTTTGATGGTTAATATTGAGTGTCAACTTGATTGGATTGAAGAGTACAAAGTGTTAATCCTGTATGTGTCTGTGTGGGTGTTGCCAAAAGAGATTAACATTTGAGTCAGAGGGCTGGGGAAGGCAGATCCACCGCTAATCTTGTGGGCATAATCTAATCAGCTTTGAGTGAATATAAAGCAGGCAGAAAATGAAAAGGAGAGACAAGCCTAGCCTCCCAGCCTACATTTTTCTCCCGAACTGGATGCTTCCTGCCCTCAAACATCGGACTCCAAGTTCTTCAGTTTTGGCACTCAGGCTGGCTGTCCTTGCTTCTCAGCTTGCAGACAGCCTATTGTGGGACCTTGTGATTGTGTAAGTTAATAAAATCATACACACACACACACATCCTGTTAGTTCTATCCCTCTAGAGAACACTTACTAATACAGATTTTGGTACTGCAACCACTGCCTCTCCAGTGCAAGCGATTGCACTCTAGAAGTGGTTCTAGAGGAACAGAATATTAAGGATGGAGTTCTTTGTTTGTTTTAGGTTTCTGGAGTTGGATGCCTAATATGATTAGACCCCAAAATGCCAAGGACTCTACTTCTAATACTATGGAGAACACTGACAGTCCTTGGCGGAAACTGTTTAGAGAGTTATGCAAAATAAATGGATTTGATACTCCTGATTCACCATTCGTGAGAGGCAAGGGGATTAGTGATTCTATACATAATATCTTTGGCCATTTGTGGAGGACCAAAGAACATAATGAGGCTGGTTGGTTACTCCTAAGTTCAGTGGAAAAAATGATGAAAGAAAATGATGAGCTAAGGGATTCTGTCTCCCAGCTTCAGAAGCCAATACTGAGTCTTAAATCTGCTAAAATTGCCGAGTGAGAATCTTATTTCCTGTAGAGAAAGTACTAAAATTGCGGAAAAACAGACACAAACTCTTATCCTGTGAGTGGCTGACCTGCAACGAAAGATGCATGCACAGCCTCACCAGGTGTCTACTGTTAAAGTGAGGATATTGACTGGAAAAGAATGGGACCCTGCAACTTGGAATGGGGATGTGTGGGACGACCCTGATGAACTTGGGAACACTGAGTTTGTAAACTCTGATGAACCTTTCTTTCCAGAAGGAACAGTCTCCCCATCCCCACTAGTGGCAACATCCCCTCCTGGACCCATGCTGCCATCAGCCTTTCCACCTTTGTCTGAAGAGAGAAACCCTGTGCTGCCAGAGGCAACAGTGATGGCCTCCCCTGAGGCAGTTGCCAGGCAAGATAATGTTGATTCTCCTCAGAAGCTGCCCCCAACACCTCTGTTTGCTTCTAGACTTTAGACTGAAGTCCTGGTGGCCCCTAGTGGTGGGGTTGAGAGTGTGATCCATGAGGAGGTGTGCTACATTCAAAAACAACTGTTTGAGTTCTCTAATTTACATAAACAGCAATCTGGAGAACAGGCACGGGAATGGATATTAAGGGTACAGTATAATGGTGGGAGGAACATAGAGTTGGATCAGGCTGAATTTATTGATTTAGGCCAACGAAGTCGGGACTCTGCATTTAATATTGCAGCTCAGGAAGTTAAAAAAGGTTCTAATGATATATTTGCTTGGTTCACTGAAATATGGGTTAAAAGATGGCCCCCTGTGAATGAGCTGGAAATGCCTGATCTCCCTTGGTTTAATGTAGGGGAAGGGATCCAAAGGCTTAGGGAGATTGGGATGGTGGAGTGGATTAGTTATTTTATACCTACTCATCCCAGCTGAGAGGGTCCAGAAGATATACCCATAAACTATGACTTGTGAAATAGATTTGTGAGGGCAGCACCTGCATTTTTGAAGAGCCGTGTAATTTCCCTTCTCTGTATGTCAGATCTAATGGTGGGAATCTAATCAGTCACTCAACTACGAAATTTAAATACAATGGAAATAATTGGGTCCTGAGGTGGCAAGGGCCAAGTGGCAGCACTCAACCATCAAAGGCAAGGTGGGCATAGCTACCATAATGGACACCAGAGGCAAAGCAGCAATCAGAATAGTCTGACTCGTATAGAGCTCTGGCACTGGCTAATTAATCATGGTTCTACTTGTATGTTCAGTACAGAATCTGGGTAGGAGACACTCTTAGACCCTCCTCCTGTTCTGACCTTACTCCCTATTCAGACTTGCTACCTTATTCTCTTGTTACCCAGCATCTTCAGGGAACAGATGTCCTGACACTGAAACTTGGTCTCCTGACTTGATTCCCAATATCTGATGCCTTCAGAGTATGTGTCATATGATTAAGACTCCAGGTTTGAAAGTCAAACTAAGTTCAAATCCTGGCTTTGCCATGACCTGGCTGTGGAACTCTAAGTAAGTTACCTAAGCCAAGTTTTAGGTTCCCTGTTAGATTTTTAAAAATTAATGGAGATAATAATAATACATTATTGGTTATTGAAAATATCCAGTGAGATCAGGCATGACAAGTGTTTAGCTCACAGTCACTGTTCAGTTAACGTGTACTTAAAAACAGCTAGTTTCAGACTCATGGAAGCCTGTTTGCCTGTTTTGTCTTTTTGGTATGAGTATCAAAAAGTATCATACCTCCATCTGATCACTTAACCTCATTATTTTTCTATCATTCTCTAATTTCAGTGGTTCTTTTATATTTCTGACTTACTGAAAGCTGTTTAATCCTTTTACTCAGGAGGTGAAAAGGGAATTTTATTTCATTTTTCCTTTTCATAGACCTCCTCTGTGGACAAGGGAATTTAAAAATATATATAGTATAAAGTAAAATAGCATAAAATGCATAAGACCTACATGCCTTACCTCTGCCAACTGGTTTCTGCCTCACATTTGATTGAATGACATCCCATCTTTCACTGGCTTTGTAACCTCACTGGCAGCTTTCATCACACCCACACACTGTGTAAGAAACTCACCGAACAGCCTGATCTTCCAGGCTGGAACCCAACTTTGAACCGCTGCGAACTTGAGTCTGTCCCTGGAGGATTCACATTTAGCCTGGCCCCTGTACCTACTCAACCCTGCTGAGTGGGAAGAACTGATCCCCGCCACCTCTAATTCATTGCATCCCACCAGTGTCTGGGTCCCAGTTTTGACATACATGTTTCTCTAAGGCAAACTTGGCATTTTGTGAGCCTGTGTTCTTAAGGGCAAAAGTGAATGAATCTCTTTCCCTCCAATTTTCTCCTCCAATTTTATACTCTATACATACAAGTCTTTCTTTCTAAACTTTTTCTGGTGTTTTGTGGGTACTTCCTTCCCACTCCCTTGAAAATTGGTTGAATAATTTATGTCCCAATGTAATTGTTTTATGATTTAGTTCTCCTTCTTTGAGCACTTCTAGATCATTCGCCTGCTTCTTACTTTCACTTTAGTCAATGCTCCAAAGAATAAATCTCAGTTTGATAAGTTAGAGAGAAATACTTCCATTTACAGCTCAAGTCAAACTGTGGACTGCATACTCCACCAGTGCAGAACACTAGTCTCAAATAAAACACTAAGAAGTATAAATTTCAAGGTAGGTATACTGTACATTTAAGAGTCTCGCCAAGCGTGGTGGCTCATGCCTGTAGTCCTAGCACTTTGGGTGGCCAAGGCAGGTGGATGGCTTCAGCAAAAGAGTTTGAGACCAGCCTGGGCAACATGGCAAAGCCCCATCTCTACAAAAAATTCAAAAGTTAGTGAGACATGGTGGTTGGTGCATGCTTGTGGTCCCAGCTAATGGGGTGACTGGGGTGGGAAGATCACTTGAGCCTGGGAGGTCAAGGCTGCAGTGAGCCTGATGGCAACACTGCACTCCTACCTGGGGGACAAAGTGAGACTCTGTCTCTAAAAATAAATAAATAAACACATAAATACATACGTAAATAAATAGTCTAGGATGACTGGGCTATAGACGCTCTTTCAGCACAAATGAGGCCTAACGAAAAATTACATGAGAGGATTGCCGGCAAGATGGCCAAACAGGAACAGCTCTGGTCTGCAGCTCCCAGCGAGATTGACGCAGAAGGCGGGTGATTTCTGCATTTCCAACTGAGGTACCTTGTTCATCTCACTGTGACTGGTTGGACAGTGGGTGCAGCCCAGGAGGGCAAGCTGAAGCAGGATGGGGCATCACTTCACCCGGGAAGTACAAGGGGTTGGGGAATTTTCTCCCCTACCCATGGGAAGCTGTGAGGGTCTGAGCCTGAGGAACTCCGGCACAGATACTGGGCTTGTCCCATAGTCTTTGCAACCCGCAAACCAGGAGATTCCGCCTGGTGCCTACCCCACTAGGTCCCTGGGTTTCAAGCACAAAACTGGGTGGCCATTTGGGCAGACACCGAGCTAGCTGGAGGAGTTCTTTTTTTCCATACCCCAGTGGCACCTGGAACACCAGCGAGATAGAACTGTTCACTCCCCTGGAAAGGGGTGCTGAAGCCGGGGAGCCAAGTGGTCTGGCTTGGCGGGTCCCACCCTCACAGAGCCCAGCAAACTAAGATCCATTGGCTTGAAATTCTCGCTGCCAGCACAGCAACAGTCTGAAATCAAGCCAGGACGTTGGAGCTTGGAGGGAGGGAGGGGCATCCACCATTGCTGAGGCTTGAGGAGGCGGTTTTTATGCTTACAGTGTAACAAAGCCACTGGGAAGGTCGAACTGGGCAAAGCCTACTGCAGCTCAGCAAGGCCGCTACGGCCAGACTGCATCTCTAGATTCCTCCTCTCTGGGCAGGGCATCTCTGAAAAAAAAGGCAGCAGTCCAAGTCAGGGACTTATAGATAAAGCCCCTATCTTCCTGGGACAGAGCACCTGGGGAAAGGGGTGACTGTGGGTGACGCTTCAGCAGATATCAACTTTCCTGTCTGACAGCTCTGAAGAGAGCAGCAGACCTCCCAGCACAGCATTCATGCTCTGCTAAGGGAAAGACTGCCTCCTCAAGTGGTTTCTGACCTCCGTGTATCCTGACTGGGAAACCCCTCCCCGTAGGGGCTGAGAGACGCCTCATACAGAAGAGCTGTGGCTGGCATCTGGAAGGTGCCCCTCGGAGACAGAGCTTCCATAGGAAAGATCAGGCAGCAATCTTTGCTGTTCTGCAGGCTCTGCTGGTGAGACTCAGGCAAACAGGGTCGAGAGCGAACCTCCAGCAAACACTAGCAGACTGGCAGCAGAGGGGCCTGACTGTCAGAAGGAAAAACTAACAAACAGAAAGGAATAGCACGTTCACTCAAAGACCCCATCTGAAGGTCACCAACATCAAACACCAAAGGTAGATAAATCCACAAAGATGGAGAGAAACCAGTGGAAAAAGGCTGAAAATTCCAAAAACCAGAACACCGCTTCTCCTCCAAAGAACCACAACACCTCACCAGCAAGGTAACAAAACCGGACGGAGAATGAGTTTGACTAATTGACAGAAGTAGGCTTCAGAAGGTGAGCAATACAAACTCCTCCAAGCTAAACGAGCATGCCCTAACCCAATGCAAGGAAGCTAAGAACCTTGAAAAAAGGTTAGACAAATTGCTAACTAGAATAACCAGTGTAGAGAAGAACATAAATGACCTGATGGAGCTGAAAAACACAGCATGAGAACTTCATGAAGCATACACAACTTTCAATAGCCGAATTGATCAAGGAGAAGAAAGGATATCGGTGATTGAAGATCAACTGAATGAAATAAAGAAAGAAGACAAGATTAGAAGAAAAAAAAAAAGAATAAAAAGGAGCAAACAAAGCCTCCAAGAAATATGGGACTATGTGAAAAGACCAAATCTACATTGATTGGTGTACCTGAAAGTGACAAGGAGAATGAAACCAAGTAGGAAAACACTTTTCAGGATATTATCTAAGAGAACTTCCCCAACTTAGCAAGACAGGACAACCTTCAAATTCAGGAAATACAGAGAATGCCATGAAGATACTCCTCGAGAAGAGGAAAACCAAGACACATAATCATCAGATTCACCCAGGTTGAAATGAAGGGAAAAATGTTATGGGCAGCCAGAAAGAAAGGTCAGATTACCCACAAAGGGAAGCCCATTAGACTAACAGCAGATCACTCTGCAGAAACACAAGCAAATGCTGAGACATTTTGTCACCACCAGGCCTGCCTTACAAGAGCTCCTGAAGGAAGCACTAAATGTGGAAAGGAACAACTGGTACCAGCCACTGCAAAAACATACCAAATTATAAAGAACATCAACACTATGAAGAAACTGCATCAACGAATGGGCAAAACAACCAGCCAGAATTGTAATGATAGGATCAAATTCACGCTTAACAATATTAACCTTGAATGTAAATGGGCTAAATTCCCCAATTAAAAGACACAGACTGGCAAACTGGATAAGAGTCAAGACCCATCAGTGTGCTGTATTCAGGAGATCCATCTCACATGCAAAGAAACACATAGGCTCAAAATAAAGGGATGGAGGAATATTTACCAAGCAAAAGGAAAGAAAAAAAATGAGCAGTTGCAATCCTAATCTCTGATAAAACAGATTTTAAAGAAACAAAGATCAAAAGAGACAAAGAAGGCCATTACATAATGGTAAAGGGATCAATGCAACAAGAAGAGCTGACTATCCTAAATATATATGCATCCAATACAGGAGCACCCAGATTCATAAAGCAAATTCTTAGAGACCTACAAAGAGACTTAGACTCCCACACAATAATAATGGAAGACTTTAAAACCTCACTGTCAATATTAGACAGATTAATGAGACAGAAAATTAACAAGGATATTCAGGACTTGAACTCAGCTCTGGACCAAGAGGACCTAATAGACATCTACAGAACTCTCCACCCCAAATCAAGAGAATATACATTCTTCTCAGCACCTCATCAAAAATATTCTAAAATTGACCACTTAATTAGAAGTAAAGGAATGGAAATCATAACAAACAGTCTCTCAGACCACAGTGCAAACAAATTAGAACTCTGGATTAAGAAACTCACTCAAAACTGCACAACTACATGGAAACTGAACAACCTGCTCCTGAATGACTACTGGGTAAATAACGAAATTAAAGCAGAAATAAAGATGTTCTTTGAAACCAATGAGAACAAAGACACAATGTACCAGAATTTCTGGGACACATTTAAAGCAGTGTGTAGAGGGAAATTTATAGCACTAAATGCCCACAAGAGAAAGCAGAAATGATCTAAAATTGACACTCTAACATCAAAATTAAAAGAACCAGAGAAGCAACAGCAAACAAATTCAAAATTCAACAGAAGACAAGAAATAACTAAGATCAGAGCAGAACTGAAGGAGATAGAGACACAAAAAACTCCTCAAAAAATCAACGAATCCAGGAGCTGTTTTTGGAAAAGATCAACCCAGCAGATAGACCACTAGCCAGACTAATAAGGAAGAAAAGAGAGAAGAATCAAATAGATGCAATAAAAAATGATATAAGGGATATCACCACTGATCCCATAGTAATACAAACTACCATCAGAGAATACTGTAAACACCTCTATGCAAATAAACTAGAAAATCTAGAAGACATGGATGAATTCCTAGGCACAAACACCCTCCCAAGTCTAAACCAGGAAGAAGTCAAATCCCTGAATAAACCAATAACAAGTTCTGAAATTGAGGCAGTAATTAATAGCCTACCAACCAAAACAAGCCCAGGACCAGATGGATTCACAGCCGAATTCTACCAGAGGTACAAAGTGGAGCTGCTACCATTCCTTCGGAAACTATTCTAAGCGGTAGAAAAAGAAGGAATCCTCCCTAACTCATTTTATGAGGCCAGAATCATCCTGATACCAAAACCTGGCAGAGGTACAACAAAAAAAGAAAATTTCAAGCCAACACCGTTAATGAACATTGATACGAAAATCCTCAATAAAATACTGGCAAACCGAATCCAGCAGCACATCAAAGAGCTTATCCACCACAATCGAGTCAGCTTCATCCCTGGGATGCAAGGCTGTTTCAACATACACAAATCAATGAATGTAATCCATCACATAAACAGAACCAATAACAAAAAGCACATGATTACCTCAATAGATGCAGAAAAGGCCTTCGACAAAATTCAACAGCCTTTCCTGCTGAAAGCTCTCAATAAACTAGGAATCGATGGAACATACATCAAAATAATAAGAGCTATTTATGACAAACCCATAGCCAACATCATACTGAATGGGCAAAAACTGGAAGCATTCCCTTTGAAAACCAGCACAAGACAAGGATGCTCTCTCTTACCATTCCTATTCAACATAATATTGGAAGCTCTGGCCAGGGCAATCAGGCAAGATAAATAAATAAAGGCTATTCAAATAGGAAGAGAGGAAGTTGAACTGTCCCTGTTTGCAGATGACATGATTGTATATTTAGAAAACCCCATCATCTCAGCCCAAAATCTCCTTAAGCTGATAAGCAACTTCAGCAAAGTCTCAAGATACAAAATGAATGTGCAAAAGTCACAAGCATTCCTATACACCAATAACAGACAAACAGAGAGCCAAATCATGAGTGAACTCCCATTCACCATTGCTACACAGAGAATAAAATATGTAGGAACATAACTTACAAAGGATGTGAAGGACCTCTTCAAGGAGAACTACAAACCACTGTTCAAGGAAATAAGAGACATAAACAAATGGAAATACATTCCATGCTCATAGATAAGAAGAATCTATATTGTGAAAATGGCAATACTGCCCAAGGTAATTTATAGATTGAATGCCATTGCCATCAAGCTACCATTGACTTTCTTCACAGATTTGGAAAAAACTACTTTAAAGTTCATATGGAACCAAAAAGAGCCCGCATAGCCAAGACAATCCTAAGCAAAAGAACAAAGCTGGAGGGATTGTGCCACCTGACTTGATCATGCCACCTGACTTCAAACTGTACTCCACCACTACAGAAAAAAAAACAGCGTGATCCTGGTACCAAAACAGATATATTGACCAATGGAACAGAAGAGAGGCCTCAGAAATAGCACCACACATCTACAACCATCTGATATATATTTACAATTGTTATGTCCTCTTGCTGAATTTTTCTATTTATTATTATACAACGTCCTTCTTTGTCTCTTTTTGCAGGTTTTTTTTTACTTAAAGTGTATTTTATTTGATGTAAGTTAGCTATTCCTGCTCATTTTTATTTGCATAGAAACTTTTTTCATACTTTCGCTTTCAGTCCTGTTTAATTTTCTTTTTGTTTTTGTTTTTGTTTTTTAGAGATGAGGTCTTGCTATATTGCCCAGCTGGTCTTAAACTCATGGGCTCAAGCAATCCTCCTGCCTTGGCCTTCCAAAGTCTTGGGATTGCAGGCATGAGCCATGCACTCAGCCCTATTTCTACTTCTTTAAGTTGTAAATTTAGGATGTTGATTTTAGATCTTTCTCATTTTTTAATGTATGCATTCGTAGATATGAAGGTCTCCCTTAGTTTTGCTTTCACTGTGTTCCATATGTTTTTATAGCTTTTGTATGCTGTGCTTTCATTTTCATTTGTCTCTAAGAATTGTGTAATTTTTTTTCCTGATTTCTCCATTGATCCATTTGTTAAGCGTGTGTTGCTTAATTTCCACAACTTTGTGAAGTTTCCAGTTTTTCCTCTGTTATTAATTTCTAACTTTCTCCTGTTGTGGTTGGAGAAGATACTTTGTACACATCTACCTTTCAAAATATATTGAGACTTAATTTGTGGTCTAACATATGGTTTATTCTAGAAAACGCCTCATGTGCCCTTCAGAAGAATATGCATACTTTTGTTGTTGGGTAGAGTGTTCTGTAAATGTCTGTTAGATCTAATTGGTTTATTGTGTTGTTTAAGTCCTCTATTTCCTTACTTCTGTCTGGTTGTTCTATCCATTACTGAGAGTGGAATACTAAAGCCTCCAACTATATTGCAGAACTGCCTATTTTATTTCTTCTTTCATAATTTTTGTTTGAACATTGTACATCATGTATAGAACAGTAGAAAATGAGATAAATAGCATTTACATCTAGAAATTTTAATGCCTCTTCTTTTACAAGCTTATAAGTATAGGGGCCGAGTTTGTCTAGCTAAAAATTCAGCTGTTTTGAAATGTTTTTGCTATCATTATCTTCAGTACACCACCAACTTTATATTTCCCTAGAAGTGGGTTGCTGCCATCTTGTGCTTAGAGTTGGGACTACAGTACCAAAGCACTTTTTTTTCAGTGTTCTTTATTCTCCCTCAATTCAGTGTTTCTGCAAATCTGTGCCCCAGAGATAATTTTTCTCCTCATTCATGCCTCACTCTTGTTACTTAGTGCCAAGTTCACTGTGAGAGAAGAGAGAGTTCTATCTTTTCCTTGTCCACTCCCAGTCTTAGAATACTTTATGCATTTGGACTTAAGGGGTGGATCTTTTCAGCATCTATTTTCTTCCTCCCCATAATGGCCAAATTCTAAAATGTATCATGGTTGATATTTGGTGGTTGTTTTTTTCCCTCTTTACCACTGGCTAGCAGAGCTCTGCTTGGTATTAGTGTTGGTTCCTGAGTCAAAGACAGTTTCTTACATCCACTCCAGAAGTAGAGAGTTTTTGCTTCAACACTCAACAGAAGCAATGAATCTTTTATTATTATTATTAATATTATTATTAATTTGTAACATGGAAGCAAGAGACAGACTGGTTTTGCTTCTACTGCTACCTCAGAAGCAATGGATTCTTTATGCCTATACCCTGAGGCAAAAGGGATTGCTGCCTCTTCTCTGGTGATATAAGGCTTTTCCTTTTTGTAAGCAAACGTTTTGACGAAGACAGGGCTTTTTCTCCCCAGCAGTTGTTGATTACCTCTCACATTCTTGTAACATTGAAGGGTCTCTCTGCAGTGTCCTATGCTGTTCTTAATCTTTTTGTGAGGTCCCAGTAATGGCCCATGAAGAAGAGATTGTGAAGAAGTATAAAATTCCCCTGTTTCTGGGTACCCCAATGAGTCCAAACTGATGAACTAGCCCACGCTTAACAACAATTCATTAGAACTTTACCTTATGTCCTATTTTTTGAGGGGGCTGTTTATCTTGGAATTTGAATTACTTGGATGGCTTATGGCTTCAGTTATCTAATGAGCTGAAGAAAAGGTATGATTCTGTAGTGCATCTAACATTTTCTCATTTTTTGGGCAAAAGAAATATTCTTTGTAGCTTCCACATTCTTTGAGCTTCCACCTCAGTAGAGGTGGAAATCTCAATCATTATTATTTTAAAATCCTTGTATGTTTATGTCAGACTCTTTCATGATCTGCAAATCTGTTTTTGTTGTCTATTTTATCTCCCTCCCTCATTTCATACCATTATTTTTGTCATGTTTGGCAATGTTTGATTGAGTGTGAAATTTTTTAAATAAAGAATTTTATTTCCACTTGATTTTATTTTCCTACAGACAGGATTCCTTCTTGGAAACATGTAGCAGTCAAGAATACTGTATCTAGCAAAGCTAACCTTCAGAACTTAAGGAGAAATAAAATCTTTCCCAGACAATCAAAAACTGAGGAAGTTCATCACCACTAGACTACCTTCAAAGAAATGTATAAGGGAGTTCTACATCTGGAAACAAAAGGAAAATAACTACCATCATAAAACATATGAAAGCAAAAAAACTGACTAATAGAGCAGATATACAAATGAGAAAGAGAAATAAATTAAACCTTATCACTACAGAAAACCATCAAACCACAAAGACAAACAATAAAAGAGGAAGAAATGAACAAAGAAAATAACAAAACAACCAGAAAACAACTAACAAAATGATAAGAGTTAGTCTTCACATATCAGTAATAACCTTGAATGTAAACAAATTAAATTTCCCAATTAAAAAATATAGATTGGCTGAATGGATTAAAAAATACTTTATATATTGTTTATAAGAAACTCACTTCACCTATAAAGACACACACAGACTAAAAGCAAAAGTATGAAAAAAAAGATATTCTATGCCATGAGCAGGAATAGCTATACTTACATCAGATAAAATAGACGTTAAGTAAAAAAAAAAAAAAAACTGCAAAAAAACCAAAGAAGGTCATTGTATAATAATAAATGGATAAAGTCAGCAAGAGGACATAACAATTATAAACATATATCCACTGAACACCAGAGTTCTCATATATATAAGGAAAATATTATTAGATTTCAAGAGAGAGACCCCAATACAATAATAGCTGGGTACTTCAATACCCCACTCTCAAAATTTGATGTATCATCTAGACAGAAAATCAACATAGAAACATCAGATTTAAACTGGACTATAGATCAAATGAACCTAACAGATATTTACAGGACATTTCATCCAACAGCTGTAGAATACACATTCTTCTTATCAGCACACAAAATATTCTCCAAGATAGATCATGTATTAGGTAACAAAACAAATCTCAACTAATTAAAAAAATAGGAATTATATCAAGTTTTTTTTTTTACCTTAGTGGCATAAAACTAGAAATCAACAAGAATAAATGTCAGAAAGTATATAAATACATGAAAATTAAACAACATGCTCCTGAATGACAAAAAGTTAATGCGTAAATTAATAAGAAAATTAAAGAAATTCTTAAAACAGATGGAAACAGAAACATGACATATGAAAACCAATGGGCCTTCATGGCTAAAGGAGTGCTAAGAGGGAATTGTATAACAATAAATGCTTACATCAAAAGGGTAGAAAGATTTCAAATAAGCAACCCAATAATGCATCTCAAGGAATTTTGAAAAGCGAGAACAAACCAAAAACAAAGCTAGTAGAAGAAAATGAATAAAGATCAGAGCAGGACCGGGAGCGGTGGCTCACGCCTGTAATCCCAACACTTTAGGAGGCCGAAGAGGGCGGATCATGAGATCAGGAGATCGAGACCATCCTGGCTAACACAGTGAAACCCTATCTCTACTAAAAATACAAAAAATTAGCCAGAAGTGATGGCATGGGCCTGTAATCCCAGCTACTTGGGAGGCTGAGGCAGGAGAATCGCTTGAACCCGGGAGGCAGAGGTTGCAGTGAGCCAAGATCATGCCACTGCACTCAAGTCTGAGTGATAGAGTGAGACTCTGTCTCAAAAAAAAAAAAAAAAAAAAAAAAAAAAAAATCAGAGCAGATGAAATCAAGATTAAAAACAATGTAAAAATCAACAAAATGAGAAGTTGTTTTTTGGAGAAGATAAACAATATTGACAAATCATTAGCTAGATTAATAAAAAAGACTAAGAACCCAAATAAATCAAACAAAAAGAGACATTACAACTGATAACCACAGAAATACAAAGGATCATAAGTCACTATTAAGAGAAACTATACACCAATGAATTGGAAAACCTAGAGGAAATGGATACATTCCTGGGATTGAACTAGAAAGAAATAGAAAATCTGAACAAGACTAAGAACAAGTAATTAGATTGAAGCCATAATAAAAAGTCTCTCAGTAAAGAAAAGTCCAAGACTGGATGACTTCACTGCTGACTTCTATCAAACATTTAAATAAGTATTAACACCAGTTCTTCTCAAACTATTCCAAAAAACTGAAGGGGATTCCAAACTCATTCTATAAGGATAGAATTAATCTGATACCAAAACCAGATGAAGGCACAACAACAAAGAACTATAAGTCTATATCCGTGATGAACATATATGCAGAAGTCCTCAATAATATACTAGAAAACCAAATCCAACAGCACATCAAAATATTTTGTAGCATGATCAAGTAAGATTTATCCCAGGGGTGCAAGGATGATTAAACACACACAAGTCAGTAAATATGATGCATCACATCAACAAAATGAAGGACAAAAGCCATGTGATCATCTCTTTTGCATCTTTGCAATAGATGCAAAAAAAGCACTGGATAAAACCCACCATCCCTTTGTGAAAAAACTCTGTACGAATTAGATACGGAAGGAAAATACCACAATAAAATGAAGATCGTATATGCGAAAACAGGTAACATTACACTAAACAGGGAAAAGTTGAAAGTTTTTTATGTAAGAACTGGAACAAGGCAAGGATAGCCATTTTCACCACTCTTATTCAACATAGTACTGGAAGTACTGGTCAGAGCAATTAAGCAAGAGAAAGAAAGAACACTTAAATTGAAAAAGAAGCAGTGAAATTGTTACTGTTTACAGAGGA
Source organism: Piliocolobus tephrosceles (assembly GCF_002776525.5). NCBI lineage: Eukaryota > Metazoa > Chordata > Mammalia > Primates > Cercopithecidae > Piliocolobus > Piliocolobus tephrosceles. The sequence goes on from NC_045443.1 coordinate 7,653,248, forward strand.
CATGCTCTTACATACAAAAAAATCTATGACTCCACCAAAAACTTTTAAAATGGGCATACAAATTTAGTAAAGTTGCAGGATACAAAATTAACATATGAAAATCAGTAATGTTTCTATACACCAATAATAAACTAGAGAAAGAAATCAAGAAAGTAATTTCTTTACAATAATTACCTAAAAATCAAATACCTAGGAATAAATTTAACCTATTTATTCCTAGGTATAAGGAGGTGAAAGATCTCTACAATCAAAACTACAAAACATTGATGAAGGAAATTGAAAATGACACACAAAAAAAATGAAAATACATCCCATGTTTATTGATTGGAAGAAATAATATTAAAATGAACATACTATACAAAATATTCTACAGATTTAGTGCAATCTCTATCAAATTATGTGTGCCATTCTCCACAGAAATAGAAAAAAAAAATCCTAAAATTCTATGGAGCCATAAAAGACCCCAAATAGCCACAGAAAACCTGTGCAAAAAGAGAAAAGATGGCAGCATCACACTGTCTGATGTCAAAATATACTACAAAACTACAGTAAAGAAATCAGTATGGTACTGGCATAAAAACAGACACATATGCCAATAGAACAGAACAGAGGGCCAAGACATGAAGCCATGCATTTACAGCCAAATAATTCTTGACAAATACACAAAGGATATATTTTGGGGAAAGAACAGTCTCTTCAATAAAAGCACCATTAAAGACAAAAATTAACATATTATAATGATAAAGAGGTCAACTCATCAAAAATTAATTCTAAATCCATCAACACCTTTAAAATATTGAAAATTCATACACAAAAAAGAGAAATGAACAAACCTAAAATCACAGGTTCATAGAACAAACATAAAACATGCATTAGGATACATATTATATATCACCTACTACACCTGGTAGATTGTATATATGATGAATTATGGTGATAGTGATAGTACTCACTTCATTAGCAATGTGAAGGAGAGAGATAGCTTTTAATATGTCAACATGTATCATGTTTGCTGTGGTTTTGTGTAAATGTTCTTTACCAGGTTGAAGAAGTTTCCTTCCATTCTTATTTTGCTAAGAATTTTTAACATTAATGAATGTTGAATTTTATCAAATGCTTGTTTGATATGTATCAAAATAATTGTATAATTTTGGCCCTTTTTCAGTATCAAAGAGATATGACATTGATTGAATTTTTAAATGCTAAATCACCCTTGCATTCCTGGCGTAAGCTTTAGTTGGTCATAATATATTTTCTTCATATATACTCTGGATTAATTTTGCTAATATTATGCTTAGTCTTATGCAACATGCTCATAAGAAGGATTTGTTGTATGTCTTTCTCATAAAGTTTTTCCCCCAAGCTTTGGTATTAGATTATGCTGGCTTAAAAAACATGTTCTATACCATAAAAGTATTTTTATGGCACACATAATTTGATAGAGAGTGCGCTAAATCTGTAGATTATTTAGTATAGTATGATCATTTTAATAATATTATTTCTTCCAATCAATAAACATGGAATGTCTTTTCATTTTTTTGTGTGTCCTTTTCAATTTCTTTCATCTGTTGAAAAGTAGTGATATTTCTGATCTAAATACTTGGGAGAATCATTGGTGAAGTTATGTGATCCAGAAGTTTACTTTCTGGGAATGTTTTCAATAATGCATTCAATTTTTGTAATACTTAGAAGACTACTGAGATTTCCTAATTCTTCCTTTGCCAGTTTTAAAAGAAATTGTCTACGTTGGTACAAGGTGTATTATCATTTTAGCATCTGTAGAATTTATGGTAGCACATCCTTTATTCATTCCTAATAACAATTTGTATTATACTTTTTATATCCTTTATCAATCTTGGTGGAGGATTTTAAGAATTTCATTAAGATTTTCACATAGTTTTTAGCTTTAATGATCTACTCTATTACAGGTTGATTTTCTATTGTATCATTTTCTAAGCTTGTTTCTGTATCTTTATGCATTCTATTACTATTTTTAGATTCATTTTGCTATAATCTAAGATTTAATATAATTATATCTGTAACTTTTCCTCTAACTGCTACACTACTTTTTAAACTATTTTTTAAGAGATGAGATCTTACTATGTTGTCTAGGCTGAACTCAAACTCCAGGGCTCAAGGAATCCTTCTGTCTCAACTGTTCCCTTCATGTTGACACATGTTCTGGGGAGATAGGTTTATGATACATATGAGATATTCCTGACATGAACAAGCATGTTAAGACAGGGAATGCCAGGAATTCTAGGGAAAAACTTCAAGTCTTTCTTCAGGAAAGTATGCTTTCCTTGGTGCTTCAACTTAGATGACACGTTGCTGAGTAAGATTGGCTCGAGGGCTGAGAAGTCTAGGGAAACAGGCCCTTCCCTGTATACACAGATGTGGTTCTTTTGCAGTGAGATGCTTACTCTGAATATCTGTGTAGTAACCTACCTTCCTCCTGGTCTACCCTGCTGATCTAGTGTTTTAGGCTCAATAGACCTCTGGTGGAAGGGAAACTGCCTGAGACTTACCATTCCTATATGGCACATATGGGATGAGGCTTAGCCAATTTTCACCCAGACATTCATCACTCCCATTGTGTCCGAAGTTGTGACGTCATCACTTTGATCACCAAGGAGACAACAGAGCTGGGCAGAGAATTCCATGTCCTCTCTCACATTCCAATGGCGGTGGTTGAACCAGGAGCCACTTTACTCCCAAATGGTATTCCTTGGCTCCATGTTGTGTTTGCTATGCTTTTTGTATTTTTTCTTTTTGCCATGTTTTCTCCCTTTTTACTTAAGATAGACCAGCACATAAAGAAATGTAAGTGTCATGGTGGGCCTGAGGGCACAGGGAAACATAGTGAGATAATAAATGTATGAAGAGGGGGCAAGCTATTTATTACAACGTGAGAAACAAGAAAATAATGCTTGCTCTTCTCTGGTCTACAAGGCTCCATGACCCAGGACTTAGAGTTCTTAGAAATTATAATCTTATATATAAATACTTGGAGGACACAGAACAAAACTAGACTAAGAAGTCCATTCCTGGTACTCTTATGGAGCATAAGAAAGTATCTTGGGCCCTGACTGAGCCAATAGTAATACCCAGTATAAAAATATGGGACACTGTTTGGAATATGGGGATATTTGAGAGAGTTTTCAGATGATAGTCTCTGATGCAGTATGCTTTGTCTTAGTTTTGATCAGATGCAGGTATTCTCTGCATAACACTGTGCATAAAGACAAAAAAAAAACAGTGAGATAAAGATGGATCATCTAGAAAGGACAGGTAAGTATTCTTTGCCCTTCGCCTCTGGGTTCTTTTGGCCATAACCTGGCAACTCCAGTCAGTTCCGTAGTCTATGTGCCAGATAGCTAACCCCATGCTCAATTCTGATCTCAGTGAAACAGACTCTTCAAAGTGTGCACATGACCTCTCTTCCTCTAAGCTTAGCCTAAAACCACTGAGATTTCTCTCTAGAGAGAATATTTTTCAGGCAGAGGTTTGATTCTGAGCCCTGTTAACTCTTGTTGGTTGAAAAGTTTCTTTTGCCATCTATACTTGTGATATTTCTCTCCCTACTAGAGAGGTTCCCTCTTATGTGACTCAGTGACTTAGATATCATTTTTTCATGCTAGACAATGAAAAGAAAGGTGGCTGGTCTCCAGGAAGTGGTTATACATTTGCTTTTGTGATAGGATAAGGGCAGAAGGATTTTGTAGGTATGAGATCATCATACAAATGGCCTGAGGAGACTGAAAGTCCACTTTTTGGGGTGACATTATGACCATGTGTTAATCATAGTTCCTGCAGGTTGTGTATATTGTGGAACTTGCCTCTCCAGTCAAGGTCAGCTCTAATTTGCTTTTTTGCTGTTTTTAGGCTCCCTCATCACATCACAGAGAGGGAACACACTAAATTCTAGGGTTCTTTGTGCCCACTGCTGTACAACCATTTTATGAATATGTCCTATAGACACTCTGAACAGGTTTCCCTCATACAAAATTAAAATGCCTAGTCTGTAAAAGGTTCTTGTGTTGCTTTGAGATAAGAAAAACAGGGTAAAAATACATTTCTGTCTGAGTACATATTTGGATTTGGGAACATTTTTGCTTATTAACTCAAGGGAAGAATGGTACCACATTTTTGGGTTGTTGCATCCCCACCGTAATAAAAGTATATGATGATTTCAACTGTAGACCATCAGAATGTCTCTCCAAACGCTGCAATTACATAAATTAGAATATATAATTTATAGTGAGAATATATAACTTAACACTTGTAGTTGGAAATGTGTATTACCACAAAGTTCACATGAAGTCACTGTAACTCCCAGTTGTTTGTACAAATGTCTTTAGTTCCTCACTTCAATTCATGTACCACTTCCTCACCTGCTTTTGTTCTTGAGACTGTTGTTTGCCCTTAGAACCCATAGGCAGAAGAGCAATACTCCAATAGATGCTTTCAAAGGGGTCAAATGGGTGGCTTTTTCTGAAGCTTTCCATTCCAGCAATGAGTGAGAGGAGTATCTCCTCCATGGAAGGGTAGAGATACCCAGGCTTATTATCCAGGGCTTCTTGTAAATGACCAAGAGCCTTTCAGAGAGTTCAAAATCTGAACGGGCTCCTATCTTTCTTACACATCAACTTCCACTTTTCTGCAAGTTGGTGTGTGAGACAGAAGCCTACTTAGAATCTGAATATGCTTCCTGCAACCCTATTCCCATTCACTGATGCTTACAAGTTATGCCATTATGATCACATTTTCCAAATTCAAATGTTAGTTCTTTGGACCATCAAATGATTTTTTTGCTAATTCTGTATGTGTCCAAAGTGTGGGAAGTTGTTAAAATATGGACATATTTTTGACATTTTCCCACCTTATGGTGACCATTGCTCCTAAAATAATAGATTAATTTTCTTTACTTAGTTTCTTGGATTGGATGAGAAGAACATTATTCCAGATTTAAAAAATAAAGTCACAGAACATTAGATCTAGAAGCAGTAGAGCTGATGTAGAAAACATCAATTTATTTTCTGTTTCTTATGTAAGATGAAAGTTGTGGGACGTTTGGTGACTTTCAGAGTTTAGGTAACATTCATTTATGGACAATCTATACAGGTTGAGATTATCTGCATAGATGTGGGAATCAGGACATAGTTGCAAAGAAAGAGTTGACTTGTCATTGAAGAACAAATGTTCTGGAACTGTGGTTTCCTCTTTTCCATTTTTTTGTGTATTCAGCTTGAGAAATAATAACCTCTTGTAACAAATATTTTCCAGACCATGGGTCAAGAGTTACATAGTCCTGCCCTAACATGATAACTCCAAGCATTTTATGATGTACAGAAACTTTTACGATCTGTATCTCTTGCATTGTTTCTGCTAAAATGTGTGCGGTCATTCTGCTATGTCACAGATATAACCAAACAATTTTCTTGTTGTTTCAGGTTGTCCTCTGGAGTCTCCAAGGAGAGGAGTTCTGGGAGGGAAGAAAGATGGGGTAGGAAGAGACCCCTTACTACTTGTGAAAGTGACAAGACAGCCCAGGGATTCTGAGGCTGAAATCTCTACCCCTGGGCCTTCAGTATGAGAGTCACTTAGCCTGTAAAGAATTACCTGTGACATTATATTCTAGAGAGACGAGAATTTTTGAGACCCTTATTATCAATGTTTATATTGAAAAAATGGTAATAAATATTTTGAGACTCTCAGAAAAGTTCTGTGTTACCAAGAAATTTGTTGAACTTCTAACTTCTTCCACACAATTGATTTTAGTCAATTCAAATCTCACACAGATTTCCCACTTTCAGGTGAAATCCTAGGTAAATGACTCATGCTGTCTTCTGCTCCTAAAGCCACATGTGGAGCTTTAGGGAAGAAAAGCTCATGGTTACTATATGACTCAGCAAACTGAATCCCAGGCCACAGCTGAGTCCTTCCTCTCTCTCCCCTCAAGATGGTCACACAGAAGTATCATCCAGACATTCTAAAATGTGTTGGGAACAGGCTCCCCAAAATCTGGCCATAAACTGGCCCCAAAACTGGCCATAAGCAAAATCTCTGCAGCACTGTAACATGTTCATGATGGCCATCATGCACACTCTGGAAGGTTGTGGGTTTACCGGAATGAGGGCAAGGAACACCTGGAACACCCAGGGTGGAAAACTGCTTAAAGGCATTCTTAAACCACAAACAACAGCATGAGCGATCTGTGCCTTAAGAACGTGCTCCTGCTGCAGATAACTAGCCAGACTCATCCCTTTATTTTGGCCCATCCCTTCATTTCCCATAAGGGATACTTTTAGTTAATCTAATATTTACAGAAACAATGCTTATCACTGACTGGCTTGCTGTTAATAAATACGTGGGTAAATCTCTGTTCAAGGTGCTCAGCTCTGAAGGCTGTGAGATTCCTGATTTCCCACTCCACACCTCTATATTTCTGTGTGTGTGTCTTTAATTCCTCTAGTGCCACTGGTTTAGGGTCTCCCTGACAGAGCTGGTCTCAGCAAAAATGTTCTGTCCAGGTTGCATTTTCCTCCAACTTTGGAGAGGAGCACAACACTTACCCAAGGAAATGATGGTGCAGTGGCATGATCATGGCTCACTGCAGCCTGGACCTCCCCACCTCAAGAGATCTCCCTGACTCTGCCTTTCAAGTAGCTAGGACTACTGGCAAGTAGAGAAAGCTGCATGGGGAAGAAATTGCTACAGTTTTTATTTTCTACCCAGAGCTTCATGGACTCCAAAATATTATTTATTTAGTGTCAAATGAAAGTACTTTTTCTCTTTCCTCTCCCACATCAGGTTTTCTTTTCACGTAAATCTCAACCCATAATCTCTCTTGTCTTCACCAACTTATACCTGTTTACCTGCTCTTCCTCTTTGTTCACCTCTCTCAACTACATGCAATATCTTTTGTCATGATGGGTCAATAAGACAGCCAAGTGGAAACCTCTAGTTAGAAATATTAGAGGATATTAAGGATGGGGGAAGAGAGAGAGGGAAGAGGAGAGAGAGAGAGAGAAGGAGACAGAAGGAAAGAGGAAGGGAGAGATATATGAACTGGAGACATGGAATAAGTTGTTTTGAGATGAAAGGAACTCTTGTCAGTAGAAATGTTAAAGTCTGGTACTACCTGTCAGAACAGTTAAGTGAGGAATTTCAGCATGGAATGCGAAGTTAGAAGGGTTTGCAAAAGTCCCTTCACTGTCTCATATTCATAACAATTTGTGACAAAGAATGGTTGAAATCTCAATCTCAATGCCATTCTTACTTTGCTATAAAGAAATATCTGAGGTTGTGTAATTTATAAAGAAAAGAGATTTAATTACCTCATGGTTCTGCAGGATGTACAGGAAGCATGGTGCTGGGCATCTTATTGGCTTCTGATGAGGCCTTAGGAAGCTTATAATCATGGTGGAAGGCAAAGGGAGAGCCAGCATATCACACAGAGAGAACAGAAGCAAAAGAGACAGCAGGAAGGTGCCACAAACTTTTAAACAACCAGGTCTTGTGAGAACTCACTATCCTGAGGATAGCACCAAGCCATGAGGGATACACTGCCATGACACAAACACCTCCCACCAGGCCCCACCTTCAATATTGGGGATTACATTCCAACATGCTACTTGGGTGGGCCAAATATCCAAACCATATCATTTCACCTCTTGCCCCCCAAATCTTATGTCCTCACATTGCCAAATTTGCTCATGCCCTCCCAATAGCCCTCTAGAGTCTTAACTCATTCCAGTATTAACTCAAAAGTCCCAAGTCCAAGTTCAAAGTCTCATCTGAAGATGAGTTACTTCTACCTATGAACCTATGAAATCAAACCCACTTTACTTACTTTTAAGATGCAATGGAGTACACACTGGGTAAACATTCCCATTCCAAAAGGGAGAAATGGGCCAAAAGAAAGGAGCAACAGGCCCCTAGAAAGTCTGAAACCCCAGGAGGGCAATCATTAAACCTTTTTTAATTTTAATTTTAATTTTTTTTTTTTTTGAGACAGGGTCTTGTTCTGTCACTTGGGCTGTAGTGCAGTGAGTTATCATGGCTCACTGCAGCCTTGACCTCCTGGAGTCAAGTGATCCTCTTACCTCAGCCTCCCTAGGAGCTGGGACTACAGACATGTGTCACCTTACCTGGCTAATTTTTGCATTTTTTTGTACAGATGGGGTTTCACTATGTTGCCCAGGCTGGTCTCTAACTCCTCCTCTTTGTTCACCTCTCTCAACTACATGCAGTCTGCCTGCTTCAGCCTCCCAAAGTGCTGGAATTACAGCCATGAGCCACCATACCTGGCTCAGCCATTAAACCTTAAATGTTCAAAATAAACTGCTTTAACTTCAAGTACCACATCCTAGGCACACTGGTACAAGGAGTAGGCTTCTAAGGCCTTGGGCAGCTCTGCCCCTTTGGCTTTTTCATGCTGATATTGAAAACTGTTGTTGGATCTACCATTCTTGGGTCTGGAAGGTGATAACCCCCTTCCCCCAGCTGCACTTGGCAGTGCCCCAACGGGGAGTCTGTGTGGGACCTCCAATCCCACATTTCCCCTTGCTATTGCCCTAGAGTTCTCTGTGAGGTTTCCACCCTTGCAGCAGGTTTCTGCCTGGGCACCCAGCCTTTCTCATAAATACTCTAAAACTAGGCTGAGGCTGCCAATCCTTCTTCACTCTTGGATTCTGTGTACTCACATGCTTAAAACCACATGGAAGGCATGAAGACAAATGGCTTGTGCTCTCTGAAGCTGGTGCTACAACTGTACCTGGGTCTCTTTGAACTGAGGCTGCAGCTGGAGCACATGTGAGGAGCAGTGTCCCCAGGCTGCACAGGACAGTAGGCCCTGGGCCTGGCCCCTGAAACCATTCTTTCCTCTTAGGCTTCTGGGCTTGTGATGGGAGGGGCTGCTTCTTAGATCTCTGAAATGCCTTCAGGGCCTCTTTTTCATTGTCTTGGCTATTAGCATTTGACTCCTTTCTTGTTATGCAAGTATCTCTAGAAAGTGGTTGCTCCACAGTCCATTTGAATTTCTCTACTGATAATGCTTCCTTTTTTTTTTTTTTTTTTTTGCTCTACCACATGGCTAGGCTACAAATTATCTGAATTTTTATGCTTTGCTTCTCTTTTAAATATAAATTACAACATTAAGTCATTTCTTTGCTCCTGTAGCTGAATATAGGCTAGTAGAAGCAGCCAGGCCACCTCTCGAATGCTTCACTGCTTAGAAATTTCTTCCACTAGATGCCGCAAGTGGTCACTTAAGTTGAAACTTCCATAGATCCCTAGGGCATGAACAGAAAGCAGCCAAGCTCTTTGCTAAGGCATAATGTGAATAACCTTTACTCCAGTTTCCATTAAGTTCCTCAATTTCATTTGAGACTTCCCCAGCCTGGACTTTTCTGTTCATATCATTATCAGCATTTTGGTCACAACCATTTAACCAGTCTTTAAGAAGTGGTAAACTTTCCCACATCTTCCTGTCTTCTTCTGAGTCCTCCAAACTCTTCCAGTCTCTGCCTATTACCAAGTTCTAAAGTTGCTTCCATAATTTCAAGCACCTTTACAGCAATGCCCCACTCCACAGCACCAATTTTCTGTGTTAGGCTGTCCTTGTGTTGCTACAACAAAATACAGAGGCTGGGTAATTTATAAAGAAAAGAGGTTTAATTGACTCACAGTTCTGCAGACTGTACAGGCAGCATGGTGCTGGCATCTGTTTGGATGCCTTCTGATGAGGCCTCAGGAAGCTTACAACCATGGTGGAAGGCAAAGGAGGTAGAGTGGCTTATCACATGGCAAGGGCAGGGGCAAAACTGAGAGCAGGGACATGCTACACTTTTAAAGAACCATATATTTGGGAGAATGCATTCACTATTACAAGGACAGCACCAAGACATGAAGGATCTGTGCCCACGACCCAAATACCTCCCACTAGGCCCAATCTCCAACTTTGGGGCCTACATTTTTACATAAGATTTCAGTGGAACAAATATCCAAACCACATGACCAATTTACTCTGATGTTTGTAAAACTGTATGTATATTAAGAATATGTTCTATATAGCCATGGGATGTTAGTCTCTTGTGTCTGCATGGGTTTCCTTGGCGTGTGTATTACTTTGTGTGATTGTAGATATCTTGTTTTTGTAGATGCCCCCAAAATTCCTGGGGGCTACATTTTTTTTTATTCCATTTTATTTTTTATTTCTCCCCTTTTCTATATTTTCTATTAATTTGCATTGATTCTTTTTATTACTCTGATTCTCTAAAACATTTTAAAATCCTTTTTCCTGCTTTCTTTATCTTTTAGCTTGTGTGTGTCTTTCTTATTACTGCTTGTTTCTTAAGTCTTGGATTACTTCTTACTGAGTATAATTTCTTTTACTCTTTTTTTCTATGTCTGCCCAATACATTTCTTGCCAACGTTGTTTCATTCTTCATGTTTCACTATTTGGAATTAGAGAATGCAACTCTTAAGGCTCTATTGTTCCATTCCCCAAAATGTAATTCTTTCCAGGGTTAAACAAATTCAAGGAGACCAAGAGCTCTAAAATCAGACAACAAACAAAAAGTCACCTAGGTATTTTAAGCAGGAAGTGGTTTACTACAGGAAATAATTGTGCTTGCAAAACCCTCATCAGGAAGTTTTAAAACACCCAGGAAACCACTGCTAAAGGTCACTGTGCTGTAATACCAAGGCTAGCAGTTTTCAGGACAAGTGCAAAGACCCTTGGGAAACCATGTCTTCCATGAATAAGTCTCTCTGGTAGAAGCGAGCCCAGATTCTTCCTGCTAGGGATTGTGGGAAATAAAGTTCTTAGCCCCACAAACTTAGTCATTCAGGGAGAACATAAAGGGAGGCAAGAATGATGAGGAATTAATAAGCAGTAATGCAGCTCAGTAGTCTACTCAGTGCAAAGGGATGCTCTTGGTTTACCTGCAGCAGAAAAACTGATCACACTGTAGGATTTCCCTAGTTCCTTTGACTGCTGCTCTTCATGGTGAGTTTTCAATTTGCTGGGTTGGGAGAGCTTAACATTGGCCACATATCAAGATTCTATTTTTAAAGATATTAATTCCAAGTGTAGAAATTTTTTCTCTCTGTGTCTTTCTAAAAGCACACTACAGGCCGGGCGCGGTGGCTCAAGCCTGTAATCCCAGCACTTTGGGAGGCCGAGACGGGCGAAAATCATGAGGTCAGGAGATCAAGACCATCCTGGCTAACATGGTGAAACCCCGTCTCTACTAAAAAATACAAAAAACTAGCGGGGCGAGGTGGCGGGCGCCTGTAGTCCCAGCTACTCCGGAGGCTGAGGCAGGAGAATGGCGTGAACCCGGGAGGCGGAGCTTGCAGTGAGCTGAGATCTGGCCACTGCACTCCAGCCTGGGCGACAGAGCAAGACTCCGTCTCAAAAAAAAAAGCACACTACAATTGCAATAGCTTTCAGTTCACTTCTCTAAAATTGTGTTTACTTAAGTTTACATATCTTTGTGTATGGGCACCAACATTTTAATTTCCTTACCAGGAAGTCATTGCTCTTCAAAGATCCTCTTGGGCTAATGAATACCTGATGTATTTATTTAAAAATATTCTTTGTAACCCAACCTCTGGGTTAAAAGTTAACCTAATAGTTTTCTAAAAAGTTAGCCTAATAGTTTTCTTCATTGCAATGGGTGGTTACTTTCCTTATATCTGTATAACCAGTTTATCTTGGTTAATTTCGAAGGTAAAAAGGAATAGTCTCTTATGCTAAGGATGCCATGGGATAAAACAACCAGAAACTTCTCAATTGCCATTTCCTTGATAAAATAATAACAAATATAAAATTAAACACTGGTTGCATTGAACTATTATTGTGTTTCCACATAAGCTTCACATGTCATTCAAATGTCCACAAACCCACATTTTTCTTCTTTAAATATTTACTACTTTGTATCATTAAATTAACACATTTTCAAACATCATTGTTAAAGAAAAGGCAAATATTTGTAGTTTTTAAAGTATCCCCTTCAACTCATGACTATTAGAAATGTGTTTTTTCCAGAGATATAGACCAACGGAACAGAACAGAGTCCTCAGAAATAATACCACACATCTACAGCCATCTGATCTTTGACAAACCTGAGAGAAACAAGAAATGGGGAAAGGATTCCCTATTTAATAAATGGTGCTGGGAAAATTGGCTAGCCATAAGTAGAAAGCTGAAACTGGATCCTTTCCTTACTCCTTATACGAAGATTAATTCAAGATGGATTAGAGACTTAAATGTTAGACCTAATACCATAAAAACCCTAGAAGAAAATCTAGGTAGTACCATTCAGGACATAGGCATGGGCAAGTACTTCATGTCTAAAACACCAAAAGCAATGGCAGCAAAAGCCAAAACTGACAAATGGGATCTCATTAAACTAAAGAGCTTCTGCACAGCAAAAGAAACTACCATCAGAGTGAACAGGCAACCTACAGAATGGGAGAAAATTTTTGCAATCCACTCATCTGACAAAGGGCTAATATCCAGAATCTACAAAGAACTCAAACAAATATACAAGAAAAAAACAAACAACCCCATCAAAAAGTGGGGAAAGGATATGAACAGACATTTCTCAAAAGAAGACATTCATACAGCCAACAGACACATGAAAAAATGCTCATCATCACTCGCCATCAGAGAAATGCAAATCAAAACCACAATGAGATACTATCTCACACCAGTTAGAACGGCAATCATTAAAAAAAAATCAGGAAACAACAGGTGTTGGAGAGGATGTGGAGAAATAGGAACACTTTTACACTGTTGGTGGGATTGTAAACTAGTTCAACCATTATGGAAAACAGTATGGCGATTCCTCAAGGATCTAGAACTAGATGTACCATATGACCCAGCCATCCCACTACTGGGTATATACCCAAAGGATTATAAATTATTCTACTACAAAGACACATGCACACGTATGTTTATTGCGGCACTATTCACAATAGCAAAGACTTGGAATCAACCCAAATGTCCATCTGTGACAGACTGGATTAAGAAAATGTGGCACATATACACCATGGAATGCTATGCAGCCATAAAAAAGGATGAGTTTGCATCCTTTGTAGGGACATGGATGCAGCTGGAAACCATCATTCTTAGCAAACTATCACAAGAAGAGAAAACCAAACACCACATGTTCTCACTCATAGGTGGGAACTGAAGAATGAGATCACTTGGACTCGGGAAGGGGAACATCACCCATCGGGGCCTATCATGGGGAGGGGGGAGGGGGGAGGGATTGCATTGGGGAGTTATACATGATATAAATGATGAATTGATGGGTGCTGACGAGTTGATGGGTGCAGCACACCAACATGGCACAAGTATACATATGTAACAAACCTGCACGTTATGCACATGTACCCTAGAACTTAAAGTATAATAAAAACATAAATAAATAAATAAAAAGAAATGTGTTTTTTCTTATATTTGTCTATAATATAAGATGTAAATAGGCTATACTAAAATTAATAAAAATATTGAGCAGAGTTCCACATAAGGAGGCTCTGCCATTCATTAGGGCGTGTCAATCATCTGCCACCACTCTGTGCAAGGGGAAAGGGCACGGACTGTGCAGGGAAGTGGCCACATCACAACTCTTCATTGGTGAGACCCAGTCACATGACCATAACGAGTTGTAATGAATGTTGAAGAAACACAGCTAATGCACAGATCTAGCTGAAAATTTTATTGCTTGTAAGAAGAGAATGGAATATGGTTTACCACTTATGACCCTATTAATAAGGAAGAAGAGAATGGGTGACAGTAGATTTCTTAGTCCATGCGTCTATTCCAGCCCATCCATTAATGGATAATCCTATGGTTAGAACATAGCATGCCATTTAGTATATTGCTATTGAGTCAAACTACCTGGGTTTGAATCCAGGCTCTTCATTTATAAGCTTTGTTACCTTCAGCAAGTTACCTTTCTGAGCCTCAGTTTTTATTTTATGAACTGAAAAAATGAGAATTTTAATAGTACTTACTTCACAGAGTTATTGGACTTTCATGTGAAGTAAAATACATTAAGCATTTAAAACAAGGCTTTACATATAGTACATAGTTAATACATATTCATTACTTAGGTTAGAGGAAAGCTGGAAGGCCCTCACAAAGCAATAATAAGTCCTTGTTATTTTTTTTGTTTTCAAAATAAATGCTTTTTAAAAAATGAGTACTTTGGAATACTTTTAGATTTACAAAAGAGTTGAAAAATGGTATGGCCAAGTGCGATGGCTTGCCCCTATAATCTCAACACTTTGGGAGGTCAGGGTCAAGGTTGTGAGCTCCCTCTTCTGAGACTTAAGGGGAAAAATGACAATGAGGTAGACGCTGAATCTGGATTTCTGTCCAAACCACACTGGTTAGCTAAACTGAGCTGGACTTGATTCTGAGTCGAGAAATCGTGGAGAATTCAAGTATGAATGTCTCCATGGAAGTATGTTTAGAGACTGATAAGCTTGTGGAAATCCAGAAATGGAAGTTAGAGCACATGAGAAATTACTTTCTTATCTTTAATCAAATAACATTTGCTAAACCCTTAATTATATATTGATTTCTAAGTTATATCCTGGGTTCTGTGTTAAATATTGCAGAAGTAGTTCAGATGTGATTGACACTGACTCTTTTGAAATTACTCGTATTTCAAATTCTCAAATTGAGTTATACTTTCCTCAACTAGGAAGTATAAATAACTAATGGAAATCTTCTTGGATGCTTGCTGGGAGATTTGGATGACTTAATGCATAGTAGTTAGTAATTTCTCAATAAAAAGATTGTTTTTGAAAGATGAAGTTAAATTATTCTAGTAAGGATCTATGATTAAGCAAAAAATTATTTCTTTCAGGAATTGCAAGTAACAAAAGTGACTGGAATAACAAACCACAGGGAAAGGTGGGAGAATGAAAAGATGTATAAGGGTCATACCCTACAGGTGTTGTGGCAACACCAAATAATCTGACTCATGTGGAATGGGCAGATATGTTTATTTGTAAGTGTATCCTCAGCCACCTGTACTATGCTTTGGGCATTTTGATTACTCTACAAATGTTGACTAAATTATTTTTCAGAAATGTTTTTCTGGAGTAATGGGAACAATACACTAGGCTGGGGGAACACAGGATGTTTCCAAAGTAGTTAGGATGTCCTAGACTTTCTCATAGAAAGTATCTCATTGAGCTCATTGAGGAGTAATAGTATATTTATACTCTTCAAAATATCTTATACATGAAACTGACATACTCCCTCTTCCCTTTGTCTTTATTGCTAACATTCTCTCCTGATGTAAAAAATGCAGTACCCGGGAATAAACTAAATATTTCCCTTCTCTTCTCTGAGCTCCCAGAAGCAGAGTTTATGCAGAAATATGAGGAGCTATGGAGAAAGTCACTAGAGAGGTGTGCAGACTCATTTCTTGAGCAAATAAATGTATAGTCCTAAATTTAGCTATCTTCATTTGCTAAAATATGCTCCTTTGTTACAGAAGCAGTTCCAGAAGCTGGGTTGTAGTCAGAGAGTATTAGCAGTTCCAGGTGCCAAGTTGGAGTCACAGAGACTTCCTAGATCTAAGATGTGAATCTTAAATCACCCCTCATATCTAAAGCTACTTTTCATGAACTGGAGCTCTGTGAATCCCAGGAAACAATGTAACTTTAGAGAGTGTCTTTAGTGTGTGACTTTTCATTCCTAGTCCCAAATGCAATGTGCAAATAGCTAAGGAATTCTGGGGTTGTCATTTCTTACAGTTATGTGGTTGGTTATTTCCTTTAATTTACTTGTGATATTCATCTATCCATCCATTTACCACATCTTCGTGTCTCTGCTTTTCTGTTCCTGTCTCTTTCTGTCCTCTTTCCTCAACTTATAAATGTCAATTTAAATTTATATCATAGTAGAGTTACTCTATTAATAACACATACTTAGATGTGAAAACTACTTCCTGGAAGATAACAATCAGATGTTGCAAAGTTACTATTATAAGCTTTTCAGCTGTTTTTATTTTCAATCAGCTCTAGATGTTTTGCTAATTACACAGATGTTAGAAATGATGTTTATTCATTTTAATTTGATATAATTTCAAAGGTACCAGAAATTGCCAAAATATCAAAAGAGCTACTTTTCCTCTTTATCCATTTGGCATTTACTTCATTCCCTTTACCCCTTTCTCCTAAGCTGCAGATATCACACCCTTTACCTGAAATGTAAATTCATCAATATGTATAAGAACAAAAAGATCATTTTATGAAACCAAGTACAATTATCAAACAAAAATATATTATTATATTATGCAAAGTTCATATTTGAATATTGCCAATTGTTTCAATAATATTATTTGTAATGACTTTTTCTTCTCATCCAGGATTCAGTCAAGGATCATGCATTGAACTTAATTGTCATGTCTCTTTATAAAGTCTTCTTTGATCTAATGAATTCAGAATATTATAGATAAATGTATAGATATATGGATGGATAGATATACATCAATACATATAGATATATAGATAGATAATACATATAAATATGTATATGTGTATAATATGTGTGTGTGCATGCATGTGTATGTATATCTATGTTTCCATCTTTCTGCTGAGATGAGTATGCATGCCTTAGTCAGCTTGAGCATCCATAACAAGATACCATAGACTGGTAGCTTAAACCACAGGAATTTATTTCTCACAGTTCTAGAGGTTGGAAAATTCAAGATCAACGTGCCAGCTGATTTGGTTTCTGGTAAGGGCTTTCTTTCTGGCTTGCAGACAGCCATCTTCTCACTGTGGTCTCACATGGTGAAGACAGAGCACTCTGATGTCTCTTCCTCTTCTTATTAGGCAGCAGCCCTGTCAGATGGGACTCACACCCTATGATCCCATTTAACCTGCATGACCTGCTTAAGGCCCTGTCTCCAAATATAGTCACAGCAGAGGTTAGGGATTCAACATACGAATTTTGGAGGGACCAACTGAATATATATCAGACTACAAATGACACTTCAGGAACAATTAGATCACTTAGAACTCAGATATTGCTTTCTAAATTTTATTTCTCTCTAAAATAAACCAGGGCTCCTTGGAAAGGTGCCTGATTCTAGGGCTGGGGAAGAGAAAGTACAAGATAAGCCTGAAAACTGTAATTGTCTCATAAGTTAAGGAAGTCAAAGAATGATGTAAATGGGTCTAAAGGACATAGGAACCAATATGACGGGCTCCTGCTGGCCAAATGTGAGATGGCTTATGCATCAATATAAATAATGTTAGCAATAGGATATAATCATTCAATGAAATAAGAACTTGTGAATTTATATTGAATAAATAAAGGAAATAAAGTAAATAGGGAAGAAGAAAAAGCTCTTACTGACAGTAGAATTTCAACAATAAAGTAAAATCATGAATAGATTTAAAAATAACTTTTGGCAATCATCATATTAACAATTGATAGTATATTAATGTTAACTCTGGTAAGTGAGAGATGATAGAATGAACAGATTGACAAATCCTATCTCCCAAAAGGAATTATAAAAGTAAACAAAACAGTCAAAACTGACCATTTTAGAACTCTGGAAACTGACCAAAGGCAAAAAATAGTTTGAGAACTATTCATTCATGAAAAATGACTCAACTTAAGAGTAAGAACAGTGGAAATCTTTGGCTTTATTGCTGGGGTTGCTCTCTTCTCCCCACATCTCTAAAAATAGAAACAACCAGTGGACTAGGAGGATATTTAAGAGGGAGATCTGGTAAACAGGGAGACGGCAATAGATGAGCCAGATAGGATTCCACACATTCCTGACTGACTGAAGACTACATACATGCAGAAGAAGAGACAAAAGAGACTCTATAGAGAAATTTGAAGCAAGGGCAGACTTCAAAAGTACCTGAACTTAGAATATGTTTCCTAACATACAGAGATCTATTGGCAGAGGATGAAGCTTTACTGGTTCAGTGTGTTTGGGTGCAATATTTAACCAATTATTGGCTGAACACTAAGCTAGACAGATAGAGGGATGACCTATTTGAAATCCAGGTTTGAAAATAAAAACAAGAATAAAAAACTCGGCAGAGAGATCAGAGGCTGCATAGTATGGACAACTTAGAGTCCATAGATGAAGTCCAGGCAAGTTAACAGACAAGTAGATCAAAAAACAAACAGCAACAACAACTGCCAATTACTGCAGTATATTATCTAAAATGTACATATCTAAACAAACAAAAAAGAGATATGAAAGAAACAGGGAAGTGATCTATACATACCAAGAAAAACAAAAGCAATCAATGAAAACTACGTCTGAGGAGGCCCAGGTGCTGGACTAAGTAGAGAAAGACTTCAAAGCAGCTGTATAAATAAGTTTGAAAAACTAAAGAAAATCATATTTAAAGAATTAAAGAAAAATATAATGACAATGTCTCAACAAATAAGAAATAAAACCTGTAAAAAAAAATCAGTAGGAATTCTTGAGTTGGAACATGAAATAAATGAAATAAGTTTATAAAAAGGCTAAATAGTAAATATAAAATTCCAGAAGAGAAAGAAGTGCAGTAAATTTGTAGTTTAATAGAAATGATCAATCTTTAGAACATGGAAAAAAATACTGCAGAAAAATTAACAGAGCTTGTATATCAGCACACATGTAAAGGGAGTCATAGAAGAAGAGAGAGAGAAAGAGGTAGAAAAATATTTGAAAAAAAAATAACAGTTGAAAATGTCTCAGATTTGTATATTAATTTGAAAATCCAAATAATCCAGTGAAACTTAAGGAAGAAACACAAAGAAATCCTTATCTAGATATCATCAAACTGTTGAAAGACAGGGACAAGGAGAAAATCTTGGAAACAGTAAGAGAAAAATGATTCATCATGTGCAAGAAAACAACAATATGATTAATGTTCCATTTAATGGAAGTTCAAAAAATAATGTAATAAGAATGAATAATCTTTATTTTATGTAGGTGAATAATTTCATTCATTTATACATGAGAGCGGACAGACAAAAGAGTGACAGAAACATTCTAAAATGTTAACAGTGCTTAATTCAGAATGATAGACTTTTTCATATTTATTATTCTTTCAATATTTTTTAAACATGTATTTATGTTATAATAAAAACTTAAACTTTCCAAACATAGAAATAGGGATAGCTCTTTATTTTAGTGTAGGAATCTATAATAATTTTAGTGCAGTACAACAATATTAATGAAATATATATTAATTGTCTAGGATTAAATTGAAGTCTTTAAACTGTCTACTACATTTCCTCATAATATATACTGCAAACATATTGCACAGAGAGGCCCCAGTATTTGAAGTACAATCTAAAATCTTGCTAATCTCTTGAAGCCTTCAAACAAGCTTTTCTTGGCATTGGAATAACTATCCTTTCTTATCAGATTTGTGAACAAAAGTCTCCTGATTTTTAGGATTTCCAACTCTTTGAGGGCAGAGATCCTAAATGAATAAAGCTTATTTAGGGTCTTAAAGATTTTTAAATGTCTTTTCTAATAACCTAGGCTTCTTTTTTTTGTTTGTTTTACATCTCTTGTAACAGCTCCATGAAGCCTACTGATTTTTTAAAAATTATTTTTCTATTATGGTAGGTACTTGTTACTCTAATATATGTGTTATAATTCCTATAGAAACAACAATATGTTCAAAATCTAAGGAAGCCAAGTTAGAAGCAAGGGCAATTGAGCAAAGCTGTCGTTAATAAATCTATCAGGGATAAAAATAAAGATGAGCATTCTGACATTAAATTTTGAAAATGATTCCTACATTCAAATATCTATGGAATTACACTAATTTGAACTATAAGAACAGCCATAAATCAGCCTCAAATAATGTTTTTCACTGTTCAGCAGGAGTATGACTAGGATATGGTATGGGGTGGTTTTTTAGTTAGTGATTGTCTCAGTTTGGGCTGCTATAAGAGCATACTATAAACTGGGTGGCATATAAACAACAGAATTTTTTTCCCTCACAGTTTGGGAAGTTATAAGCCTGAGATCAGGGTACCAGCATGATTCAGATCTGATGAGGGCTCCCTACCAAGTTGTAGACTGCTGACTTCCCATTGTACACTCACAGAAGGGAAGGACAGTGACAGAGCCTCTGAGGTTCCATTATTAAGGGCACTAATCCCATTCATGAGGGCTTCACCCTTATGACATGATCACCTCCCCAAAGCTCCACTTCCTAATACCAATACATTGGCAGTTAGGATTTCAACATACGGATTTTTTTTTGTTGGGGGTAAAGGAAAACACAAACATTCAGTCCATTTAACAGTGATACACATAATTCAACTTTTATTATCACCAGTCTTTATCAATTTAGTTGTTCTCCTACTGTTCAAGAAATGTTATTTGGACCAGTTTTCCATAGGGCAACTTGACTTCATCTTTATTCATTTAAAAGTTGCTATCTCCTTCAAAGACATTTAGAGGTTGATCTGAAATTATAAAACAAGAGGCAACAAGTTACTATTCTTCTAAATAAGAATGCTAGCCTACATGAGGTTAAAGTTAAGACACGTGTGTGCATGCACACACAAACACACACACCCCACACATAATTGATCGATTAGGACAGATTTAGTAGGTGCTATGTACTGATATTTCTTTTTTGTGCATATGCAAATATTATGCAATTTTCTTTCTGTTCCCATAATCTAGAATTCTGAGTCCCAGAATGTAATAATTTACTTATCAAAGAAAAAGAGTTAAATAGCACCAAAATTAAAAAGGAAGGTACAATTACATATGGTTTTGCTTTTTGGAATGCCTCTGGAAATTAATCTTTCAAAAGTTTTTAGGATGGATTCTGAGTCAGAACTGATGATTAATGGGGTTTAGACAGGGCAAAAGTAGGTTTTTTTCTATCATAGAGTAATAGACTTGCTCAGTGTTATGAACTGAATTGGGTCCCCCCCAAATTCATATGTTCAAGTTTTAACCCCTAGTTCCTCAGGATGTGATTGTATTTGAAGACTGGACCTTCAAAGAGATAATTACGGTAAAATGAGGTCACATGGGTGAGCCCTAATCCAGTATGACTGGTGTCCTTACAAGAAGAAATTAGATCACAGGTGACACAGACCAAGGGATGACCATCTGAGGGCATAACAAGAAGATGGCCATCTGCAAGGGAAGGAAGGAGGCCTCAGAAGAAACCAAACCTCCCACCATCTTGATCATGGACTTCTGGCATCCAGAATTGTGAGAAAACAAATCTCTGTTGTTTAAGCTGCCCAGTCTGTGGCATTTTCTTTTGGCAGCCCTAGAAAACTAATACACAATAATAAACTAAGCACAATAATAAACTAAGCAGAACTGCTGAGGGAAAATGTTTTCTAATATAGAACCCTAATTTCAAGTACTTTAAAAACAACATATAGTATCCACTGGCAAAGAAAAATTGTGCTAATATAAATTAGTATTTAAAATTGGTTTAGAATAATATAGACTAAATCATTTGTTCCTTATATCATGCAGATGAAAACACCACAAGATACACTTTAGGATATATTTTAAGTTTTTCAATGAACCTTTCCAAATAGAGAAATTATCAATAGCATATAAAGAGGAAAAAGGCTTCAATCATAAATATAAGTCTTGGTATTAGAAGAGTTACCATTAAATTATGTTGGAGCTAGTTATTATCTAAATGTTTTTTGTGCATTTTGCACAAAATGGTATTTATTCTGGTATTTCTTTTATTGTTATTATGGTAATAATATATTTTTGAGAAAAAAATGGAGAAACTCAAGCCCATTCACTTGAATCTTTGGGTCAAATTCGAAATAGTTTTGTGTTGGTGATGCCTAGTTATTCTGTAATAAAAATCAGGAGATATGACTTATCTTTGCTCCCTGGCATTTATTACCATAAAAAATTTAGAATTATCTTTGGGCTACACAGAAATGCTCTTTCCAGAATTGCTAGCTCATTCATGCTAGGAATTAAAAGGTGTTCTCAACACTATTTAGAAAGCACAGTGCTTTCTAGTCCTTTGACTTCATTGAGTTAAATTTTTCTCTCCATCGTATTTGGACCATCCACTGTACTTGAGAGAAAGCACTGTTCTTTTTGTGCTGGATTTTCTAGTTGACTTTGATTTTAATTATTTGTCCTGGCACCAGTGAGTGTTTTAGAATTGCCTCAATGCAACATTATTATATAATGAATGCTTGTTTCTCTAAACCTTTAGAGAATGATTTCATTACTATTATGTTAATGTTTTCTCATCAGACAAAGCCACCTACATTGATTAAATATTAAGCATGTATCATCTGTCAGGCACTGGCGATTAAAGCAATAAGGAGTGATATTAATGCATGGAATCTAGGCTGTACTTAAGAGAATAAATGTGAACATCCTACTCTGTGTAACAAAAAATGAACAGAAATCCTAGGAATTGAGGTTATCAATGAGCAGTATGTGAAGCTGAGATCGAATCAACCTCTTCCTTAGTGACAGACTATCTGCAGCCCCAGCCAATGCTCAAAACCAATTCTGATAAACTCTGTAAATTTTCTATAGGAACAACTTTCTCACCAACCTTTCTCTTTTCCAGAGGTTAACATAGAATATTTGATATACTGGGGATAAGAACCAGTGACATAATATATGGTAATATAAATACTGGAAAAAATGTGTTTAATTATGCGACAGTGGGAGATTAAATTACTAGTTTTAGTAAGAATGATACTTCTCAACTTACCTGGTGAGCCCTGGAAGTCCAAAGTCATTTTGTGGCTTCAGAGGCAGGAAGAACCCCCAACAGCGATGTGTCTCTAGCATCTTCACAACCATGGTTGGGGGTGTCATCTGAAAGAGGCAAAATCTGTATTATTGAGTAGTAGAAAATCTTTCTGCAGAGGGAAGAGCTGTTAGGTGCAGTGTTTGATCAGCTGGGAAAGTATAATAGAGCAAGAAGTGACTATTACATAAACTAAGAGCATGCTTAGTTACTGTTTTGAAGTAAAACAATTACCATATTTAAAAGGATAAACCATTAAGTGTTACCAAAACAAATAATACAGGTTTTTATCAGATTATTAGATTTGCTCCCAGTATCTTAAAAGCCTAGAATTGTGATATTTATATTTTGAGTTTTAAAATGGGACAAGTAAAACTCAATGGTAAGCATCATTGTCTAAAGATAGGAGGGTACTAAAAATTGTATTTAGGGAGTTATTCCATTTTTGGCAGAATTGAGAGAAATAAAGAATTGTTGTCCGTGGATAAATAAATTTAGATAACTAAATATCAAGAAGGTTGAATATGACTGCATCTTTTAAGAGTAATTATTTGAACTTCTAGTTGCCCATGCAGCCTGTAAGAAGCTTGGGAGTCATTACTGCCAATCACATAACAAGAAAAAAGGTGAAAATCAACAACTCTTCTTAGGTCCGTCAAAGAACTGAGGTCACAGGGCAAACCACTACCACCAAAATTGGGAGAGACAGACAGGCAGACAGAGAATTGCAACTTAATAGAGCAGGACCTCATAGGCAGAAATCCCTGTGGAAATCAGTAATGGGGTAGGGAAATCTAAACTGTAATTGACAAATTACTGTAGGCTCAGAGTGGAAAAGTTTCAATGTTAAAAACTCCAGGAGACCTACATTTTTGTTTTACCTTTAGAAGCCCTACCAAGTTATCACAGTGAAGACTGGAGCAAAATCATCTTGTGCTTTCTATCAGGAGGAGGGGAAAGCAGTCATTTTGAAGTACATATAAATATTGTGTTCTTCTTAACGAAGAACACTTCAATAGGGTTCCTATAAAATACCGGGGAATACAATGGATAAAATTGCACATCAGAGATCTTATTTAAGAACTCACTAGGGAGCCTCAAAGACAACAGGGGAGACAAAAACAAGGGCACCAGAGGAAATACAGATAAATATAAAACCTTACACCAACTACTCTCTTTACATCAATTCTTTGTGTCCACTATATGTCATGTCTGACTTTCTACAAAATAATTACAAGGCACACTGAAAGACAAAAAACAGAGTCTGAAGAGACAGCAAACATCAGACCAGACTCAGATATGAGAGAGATGTTGAAATGATAACACCAGAACTTTAAAACAACTATAATTAATGTTACGGGATCTAAAGGAAAAAGAGGACAACCTGCAGGAACATATGAGCAATGTAGGCACAGAGTTGGAAATTCAAAGAAAGAATTAAAAATGCTAGACATTAACAACACTGTAATAGAAATGAAGCATGTCTTTTAAGGGCCCGTCAATGGACTGGACACAGCTGAGGGAAAAAAATGAGTGAGTTTGAAGAAACATTAATGGAAACTTCAAAAACTCAAATGCAAAGAGAAAAGAATAAAAAAGACAGAACAGAATATCCAAAAATTGTGAAAGAACTACAAAAGATGTAACATACATACAATAGGAATGCCAGAAGGAGACAAAGGTGAGAAAGAAGCAGAAAAATATATGAAGCAATAATGACAGGATTTCTGACAACTAATGACAGAAACCAAAGCACTTATCCAGGCTGCACAAAGAACACCAAGCAGAATAAATGCCAAAACAAAACAAAACAAAACAAAACAAAACAAACAAAAAACCTGGAATTTAGGCATTCATATTCAAACTGCAAAAAATCAAAGACAAAGAAAAAATATTAAAAGAAGCCAGAGAAAAAAAATTGTCTACAGAGGAGCAAGAATAAGAATTAAATTGAACTTCTCTTCAAAAACTATACTAGCAAGAAGAGTGAGTATAATATTTAGGGTGAAAAAAAAAACCCAACAACTTAGAATTCTGTGTTCAGGGAAAGTATCCTTCAAAAGTGAACGAGAAATAAAAGGTTTTCTCAGACAAATAAAAATTGAGGTTATTTGTTGCCATTACAGTCACTTTGCAAAAAATTATAAAAGAAATTGTTCAGAAAGAAAGAAAATGATATAGGTCGGAAGCTCTGATCTAAAAAAAAAAAAAAAAAAAAAGCATTAGAGAAGAAATAAATACAGGTAAAATAAAATCCTTAAAAATTTTTTACTCTTATTTGATCTAACAGATAAATTTGCTCATCTTCATTCCTGAAAGTTATTTTTTCTGGATATAGAATTCTGGATTGATAGTTCTTTTCATTTAGCACTTTAAAGATTTTGTTTAAGTGTTTCCTGACCCCTTTAGAAGGGGTATTCATTTTAATTGTTGTTCCTCTAAACATAATGTGTCATTTTTGTCTTCTTGCTTTTGATATTTTTTCCTTTGTGTTTGATTTTCAGTAATTTGAGCATGATGTGTCTGGGAATGCATACATTTAGTTTGGTGTTTGCTAAGCTTCTTAAATCTATGAATTCATGTCTTTCAATACATTTATGAAGTTTTCAGCCAATATTTCTTTAAAAACAAATCCTGCACCATGTCTAAGTTCTCTCTTTTTCTAATACTCCAATGATATGTATGCCTTTTTTTTTTTTTTCAGATGGAGTTTTGTTCTTGTCACCCATGCTGGAGTGCAATGGTGCGATCTCCACTCACTGCAACCTCTGCCTTCCAGGTTCAAGCAATTATCCTGCTTCAGCCTCCCAAGTAGCTGGGATTACAGGTCCCCTACTACCACACCCAGCTAATTTTTGTATTTTTAGTAGATATGAGGTTTCACCATGTAGCCAGGCTGGTCTCAAACACCTGACCTCATGTGATCCACTCACCTCGGCTTCCCAAAGTGCTGGGATTACAGCCATGAGCCACCACACACCACCAGTATGTATATCTTTTGATATATTCTCATAGGTTCCTCTCTCCCCATTTTTAAGGCATCTTTTTTCCTATTTTACTGAATAATTTCTATTGGTCTGTCTTGAAGTTCACTGATTTTTTTTTCTGTTATCTTCATTCTGTTGTTGAGGCAATCCAGTGATTTTTTGAAAAATTTTCTTTTTTTTTTTTTTTTTTTTTTTTTTTTTTGAGACGGAGTCTGGCTCTGTCTCCCAGGCTGGAGTGCAGTGGCCGGATCTCAGCTCACTGCAAGCTCTGCCTCCCGGGTTCACGCCATTCTCCTGCCTCAGCCTCCTGAGTAGCTGGGACTACAGGCGCCCGCCACCTCGCCCCGCTAGTTTTTTGTATTTTTTAGTAGAGACAGGGTTTCACCTTGTTAGCCAGGATGGTCTCGATCTCCTGAGCTCGTGATCCACCCGTCTTGGCCTCCCAGAGTGCTGGGATTACAGGCTTGAGCCACTGCGCCCGGCCAAAAAATTTTCATATACTGACATTTTTAATTTTTAAATTTCCATGGGATTCTGCTTCTCTCCTGAAAAAGTTTCTCTATGCATTTCTAGAAAGCTTGCCATTGCCTCATAGAATATGGCTATAATAGCTTTCATGCTGTTACAGTCTTTGTATGGTAATTCCAACCTCTGTTTAATGTAGATTGGCAGTTGCTGGTTGTCTGTTCCATGAGAATTGATCAGATATTCCTGGTTGTATGTTGAATAATTTTGGTTTGTATGTTGGATATTTTGAATATTATGTTGTAAGACTTCCAAGTCTTACAAAAGTTTTGTTAAAACACTTTGGAGAAAGTGGATTTTTGTTTTTATTTTTGTTTAGTTTTGTTTTAGCAAGCGATCAACCCAGTTAGGTTCAGATTGCAATCTGTGGTAGTTTATTTAGTGCCAATTCAGTTCTCAAAGACTTTGCTATTCTGTTTGGGTATGCTTTTTGTATGTACCAGTATGAGTTGTTCTGGGATTTGAGTAGTATATATATTTTTGTTCAGTTCTCAAATACTTTGCTATGCTTTATTGTGGATGTTCTGCATATCTGCAGCTAAAAGGTAAACCTGGTACTTGTATTGCTTCAAGACCTCTTCTCCTGATCTTCCCTCTATGGAATTTCCTCTGTTGTCTCTAGTTTGCAGTGGCTTCTTTTTCTATTTTCTCTGGCAAGAAAATAAATGGGTTATCTCACAGTTTTATTTTCTCATACTGCAGTAAAGTTTCACACGACTAGGAAGTAGTAAGAGAAAAGAGAATGAGGATTTTCCACAAACGATTTGCATAACAGGGGTCATTCGTTCATGTTCTGCTATCCAGAGAAATAAATCTTCTCTCAAACTTGGTTGCCTGTACCACATTGGCTGTAGCAGGGCAGATATGCCTTTGAAACTGGAGTAGGGCTAGGGCCAAGAAAGCAAACTGAAAAATAGGAAGATTCCCCCATATTCCCTGGATTTTCCTTCCCCTGTCCTCTGGCCAGAAAGATGGGCTTTTTTAGGAGTCCAGGAAGAAAAAAAAACAAACAGACAATTTACCATCATGATCACAATAGTCTTTCCTCAGTTTGACATCTCTTTTCAATGTGTTATTTACTTTTCAGAGTCCCAAGATTTTTTTTAAGTGTATGATTTGATGAAATTAAGTACATTCAGTTGTTTGTGCAACCATTACCACCATCTATCTCCAGAATTCTTTTTATCTTGCAAAATGAAACTCTATACTAATTAAAGAATAACTCTCCATTTTCCCTCCTCCAGTCCCCGGAAACTACCATTCTACTTTCTGTTTTTATGAATTTGATTGCTCTATGTACCTCTTATAAAGGGAATCATGTAGTATTTGTCTGTTTCTGGCTAATTTTACTTAGCGTAATTATTTCACTTAGTATAATTTCCCTAAAGTTCACCTATATTCCATTGTGTATATACACATACATGTAAAATGGAGTATTTATATATATAAGGTACATTTGTATATTATATATACTATATATTATTTTTATATAGTATATATTACTTATATAAATTATATATACTATATATTACTTGTATATTATATATCACATATATTATTTTTATATTATATATTATAATATATAACTTACCTATTATAGATTATATATTATAATTATAACTTATATATTATAGACTATATAGTAATTATGCTATATAATTATATTAAATTATATATAATATACTATAATATAAATATATTAAATATTATATGATATATAATATATAATAATTATTATAGATAATTATTCTAATAATTAAATTATTCTAATAATTTATTCTATAATATAGTATATATCAATTAATATATTAAATTAACAATCATAACATAATTATAAATTAATATATTGTATATTAATTTAATATAATATGATGTAATTTACATATTATATTGTAACATATATTACATATAAATATAATAAATTACATATTATACTGTAATTTATATATAATGTAATTTATATGTTATATTAATATAATATAAATTTATATTATATTTGTATGTAATGTAGTATAAATATAATATATAATATAATATATGATTTATAATATAATTATATTATTAACATAACACTAATATATAATAATATAATATAACATAATGGTAAAAGGAGATCTACCATTTGATCCAGCAATCCTACTACTGGGTGTCCACCCAGAGGAAAAGAAGTCATTTTATGAAAAAGACACTTGCACATGCATTTTTATAGCAACACAATTTGCAATTGCAAAAATATGGACCCAGCCCAATCAACAAGTGGATAAAGAAAATGTGGTGTATATATATATATATATACACACACCATAGAATACTACTCAGCCATGAAAAGGAAATAAATTAAGAAAATTAAGAGTTTTTTTAAAAACGGAAATGAAAACACAACATACTGAAATATATGGGATACAGCAAAAAAACAAACAAAAAAACACTAAATAACAGTACTAAGAGGGAAGTTTATAGCAGTAAACACCCAGATCAAAAAAGTAGATCGAGACCAGTCTGGCCAACATGGTGAAATCCCATGTCTACTAAAAATACAAAAATAATTAGCCAGGCATGGTGTCATGTGCCTGTAATCCTAGCTGCTCCAGAGGCTGAGGCAGGAGAATTGCTTGAATCTGGGAGGTAGAGGTTGCAGTTAGCCGAGATTGTACCCCTGCACTCCAGCTTGGGCGACAGAGTGAGACTCCATATTAAAAAGGGGGAAAAAAAGGTAGAAAGACTGCAAATAAACAGGCTAATGGTGCACTTCAAAGAACAAAAAAGGAAAGAACAAACCAAACCCCAAATTAGCAGATAAAAAGAAATAATAATAAAAATCAGAGAAGAAATAAATTAAATTAAGACTTAAAATCTACAAAGGAGCAGCAAGATTAATAAGTTGATTTTTTGAAAAGATAAAACAAATTGATAAATCTTTAGCTGGACTAAGTAAGAAGAGAGAAAACTGAAATAAATAAAATCAGAAATGAAAAGAGAGACATAACAATTGAGACCACAGAAATACAAAGAATCATTTAAAAATATTATGAACAACTATAGACAATTTGGAAAACTTAGAAGAATTGGAAATATTTCTAATCGTACACAAACTTACCAACACTGCGCCATGAAAAAATAGAAAAGTTCAACAAATCAATAACAAGTCATGAGATCAAAGCCATAATAATAATAATTTAAAACACCTGTCACTAAAGAAAACCCCAGGACCTGATGCTTCACTGCTGAATTCTACCAACCATTTAAAGAAGAACTAATCCTAATTCTATTCAAACCCTTAACGAAATTGAAGAGGAGAGAACACTTCTAAACTCATTTTATAGAGCCAGCATTACCCTGATACCGAAACCAGACAATGAAACAAGAAAGAAAGAAGACTGCAGGCCAATGTCGCTGATGAACAAAAATGTAAAAATCCTCACCAAAATACTAGCAGACTAAATTCAACAACAGATTAAAAGATTTTTCACCAAAATCAAGTGAAATTCATTCCAGGGATGCAAAGATTGTTCAACATGAGCAAATCAATAAAGAAGTGTCAGAATCAAGAACAAAACCCGTATGATCACATCAATAGATGCTAAAAATCATTAGTAAAATTCAACATCCTGTTATAATGAAAAGCCTCAATATACTGGGTATAGAAGGAACATATTTCAACATAATAAAGGCCATGTATGATAAATCCACAGCTAATATGATACTAAATGGGGAAAAATAGAAAACATTTCCTCTAAAATGTGGAACAAGGCAAAGATGTCCATTTTCACCACATTTATTCAGCGTAATACTGGAAGTCCCAACCAGAGCAGTTACGCAAGAGAAAGACATATGAGTCATCCTAGTTGGAAAGAAAGAAGTCAAATTAGCCTTCTTTGCAGACAATGTGGTTTTATAGTTAGAAAAATCTATAGACTCCACCAAAAAACTGTGAGAACTAATAAATACATTCAGTAAAGTTACAGAATACAAAATCAACATATAAAAATCAGTAGCATTTCTATATCCTAAAAGCAAATAACGTGAAAAAGAAATCAAAAAGCAATCCAATCTGCAATAGCTATAAATAATATAAAATACTTAGGAATCAATTTAACCAAGAAGTGAAAGATGTATACAAACAAAACTATAAAACACTGATGAAAGAAATAGAAGAGGACAAAAAAATGGAACTATATTTCATGCTCATAGATTGAAAGAATTAATATTGTTAAATAACAAAAGCAATTACTCAAAGCAATTTACAGATTCAGTGCAATCCCTATGAAAACACTAATGACGTTTTTCACAGAAATAGAAATAACAATCATAAATTTTAGATGGAACAACAGAAGACCTCCAATAGCCAAAGCTATTCCAAGCAAAAGAACATAATTGGAGGTATCACATTACCTGACTTCAAAATATACTACAAAATTATAGTAAGCAAATCTAGCATGGTACTAAAACAGATACATAAACCAGTGGAACAGAATAGACAACCCAGATATAAATCCATGCATTTATAGCCAAGCCACTGTTGACAAATACAGCAAGGACATACACTGGGAAAAGACCGTCTCTTCAATAAATGGCACTGGGAAAACTGGATAACCACACGCACAAGAATGAAACTAGATTCTGTCTCACACCATATAAAACATCAAATAAAAACGGATTGAATAACTAAATGTAAGACCTGAAACTGTGAAACTACTAGAAGAAAACACTGGGAAACACTCCAGGATATTGGTTTGGGCAAAGATTCTTGGGTAAGACCTCAAAAACTCAGGCCGTCAAAGCAAAAATATAGACACATGGGATTACATCAATCAAAAAAGCTTCTGCACAGCAAAGGAAACAATCAACAAAGTGAAGAGACAACCCACAGAGTGGGAGAAAATATTTTTAAACTATCCATCTAATAACGGGTTAATAATCTAAATATAGAGAGAGCTCAGACAACTCAATAGCAAAAAACCAACTAATCTGATTTTAAAAATGGGTGAAAGAACTGAATAGACATTTCTCAAAAGATATACAAATGGCCAATTTGTAAATAAATGCTCAACAACACTAATAATCAGAGAAATGTAACTCAAAAAGACAATGAAATATCATACCTCAGGCAGAATGGCTTTTATCAAAAAGACAGGAAATAATGGACGCTGGCAAGGATATGAAGAAAGGAGAACCCTCATACACTATTGATGGGAGTATAAATTAGTATAGTCATTATGGAAAACTGTATGGATTTTCCTCAAAAAACTAAAGATAGTATTACTATATGATTCAGCAATTCCACTTCTGGGTATGTATCCAAAAGAACAAAAATTATATAACAAAGTGATAGCTGCACCATGTTTATTGCAGTACTATTTATTATAGCCAAAATATGGAATCAGCCTAAGTGTCCATCAATGAATGAATGGATAAAGAATACGTGGTATATATACACACACATTTTTAGCCATAAAAAATGAAATCATGTTATTTGTAGTAACATGATGGAACTGAAGTCATTATGTTAAATGAAATAAGCCAAGCACAGAAAGACAAATATCCATGTTCTCATTAATATGTGGGAGTTAAAAATGTCCCATGAAGATAGAGAGTAGATTGGTGGTTATCAGAGGCTGGAAAGGGTAGGGGAAAAGGAGGATAAAGAGAGGTTGATTGAGTACAAATATATAATCATAAGAAATAAAATCTAGTGTTTGATAAATCAATAAGGTGACTATAATTTACAATAATCTATTGCTATTTCAAAATAGCTAGAAGATAATTCAGATGTTTCTGGTATAATAAAAAGACAAATATTTGAAGTGACAGATAACCCAATTACATTAATTTGATCTTTACAAATTATATGAATGTACTAAATTATCATGTGTACCTAGAAACTATGTACATCAATACAAAAATAAAATTTAAAACAATGTTAATTAAAATAACAATGAGATGCCACTTATCAAATACTAAATTAGCAACATTATAAAAGATGACACTATTTAGTGTCAGTGATTATTCAGTAAAATACATTCTCATTTATAACTCAGAGGAGTAAAATTTGTTATAGCTATTGGAAAGTCGCTTTGCCAGATGGTGTTCATTGTATTGTCACAGTAATTCCATTATAAGTTATTTCCAAAGAAGATTTACTTTTATGCACTGTTTTGTCCACACTGCATATCATAGTAAAATTATTTTTAAAATAATTATAAATGTACAAATATAGATAAGATTCAAGGAACTTAGCCACCATATTAAAATAGAATGTAACGAAATTGGAAAACAATTATTGTTTATTGGGTTTGTAACGAAACTGTGGAGAAGGTATTTGACTTATTATTAGAAGAAACAATACTTTTTATTTTAGTCTTCTCTGCTTGGTGCCTCTGCCATGAACTAAGTATGACACTGAGGATGAAATAAGTGAGAATGTATATTCCAGTTTTCTTAATTTTGAGTCATATTTTATTTTATCTATTCCCCATTTGTTTCCCTTTCGTGTATTTTGTATAAGAGGCTGAGACACATCTCCATCGGGTGGGAATTCCTGAATATCAGTGGTATTTATATTCCCACCCTCTCCATGGAGTGAGGCCCCTGGAGTTGCACAGACCTGAGGTTCTTGTCCCATGTGGGTCCTCTCTCTTGAGACAGGTCTCCATCTCCTGGAATAAATTCTCCTCGAGAGAACCCCTCCTTCTGGTTGAAACTGAGAATGGATGCTTCATGGTTAGGATTCAAATTCAAATGGCCTATCCCTTATACTAGGACACTTAATGCTAAGGTTTGACACATATTAATCCCTCTGAGCTAAAATCCAATGACTCTTTCAGCACCTACCCTGCTAGTGAATTTTTAAAAATTTTAATATTTATCTTCCTTTTTCTTGAACCCTTGATATTCTTCCACTTTTATTACCAAGTTCTTTACATAGTACTTACGATGTGCTGGCCATTTTTCGTACAGATGATTAATTTATTTAACTATCTTAACGTAATGAGGTAGTACTACTATTATCTTTACAAATTAGGAAATTGGATTTTGGAAAGGTAGTTTCTAGCCAAAGGCCACACAGCTAGTAAATTGTGTAAGTGGTGTTCAAACCCAGGACACTCTTGTTCTTAATCCTTCACCATGCTTCTACATTTTCTATTGGCTATTTCTGCAATCTAGATTCTGAACCCAAACATACAATTCCCTTCCTTCTATCAGCTAAGATATTTGCCTCTCTGACTCATCATCTGTATTGCAAGCTACAGCTTTTAAAAGATTACATTTGTGTAAATGGAAATTGTGGATGGGCTGATTCTTGATCCTTCCACATGCTTCTGCATTTGGCCTGGCACTTTCCAATCCATCCTACGCAAAGTGGCAAGTGCATTTCTTCCCCTCTGCAAGAATCCCCCATCCTGTGTGCCCTTGGTGGCAGGTAACTCACATTTGATACAATCCTAGTGGGGTTCTCACCTCTGAGGGGCAGATGTTTTTGTTTCTGAACTTGGCACCATGTGAGAAATAGAATAAACAGAACCAGGAGAAGGAGACCAAAGATAGCAGATAAAATAAGTGCTGAATGACCTGTATAGAAATTAAGCATTGGTAAGTATTAAACTAGTAGATATCCGTTGTGGGTTTATATATTGTAAAAAAAAAAACTGGTTCCCTAGTTGCTGAGAATAATAATGGCTATACATTTCAGCATATTCATGAACAATACATAATCTTTGAGAGCTATTTTAGGTGAAAACTATCTAGGAACAACTGAATCCAAATCTTTCCATAATTCTATTGCCCTAAATTACTTCCAATTTTATGTGAAAGATTTGATAATTAAACCTTTCCTCTTGCATTGCATTCACTACTAAAACGTCAGAAATCAGAAAATACTAGAGCTTGAGCTGTGAGCTGTTTCCTTTTTTCTTTTTTTTTTTGAGATGGAGTCTCACTCCATCACCCAGGCTGAGTGCAGCTGCAACCTCTGCTTACTGCAACCTCTGCCTCCTGGGTTTAAGTGATTCTCCTGAGGCTTGAACTGTTTCTGCCAGTCTCACAAAGAATACTTGAGAATCTAGAAAGATAACTCTATCTATGAGGGTACCAAGAGAATCTTATCCTTCTCTGCGTGTAAAATGGATTTTTCTAGAGAGAAGGGCTGCATAGCAAAGCAATCATAGAACTATTGATACCATTGGCTGCGACTCACAGACTCATATTTCTGCAGTCCAGAGTCTTCTTTGATTATCATAGCAGTTTCTGCCCTCCCTCAACCTTCCTTATAGCCTTAGGTATTGGTGTCAGCACTGACAGGCAGAAGACTGTACCTGAGGAGGCATTCGGTGATTTCAGCGACTGTCCTGAGAGAGAGAGAGAAAGACATAAATGAACGAAAAGGAACTGGGTATTTCTTTTTACATCTCCTGTGAATATTGGATGTCATTTAAATATCCTTTTTACGTCTGTGAATATTGGCTGTCATTTAAAATATCACTCCTCAGAATCCTCTTGCTAAGAGGATTTAGTCTAAGGCTAAATCCAGCTTTCTTCCCTCAAAATTATGGGGGCTATTTTAGATAACTGTGGAACATTATCTTATTTAGTTGTGGAAAAACGTTAGTTTAACATAGCCTTTCATTCTTCAGCAAGAAATCCTAGTATCTTCAGCTCAACTCTCTGAGTGAGGCTGTTTCCCAATATTCTCTACCATTACTGGGAGGCTCAGTTTAAGCATGGCCTTTTCACACTTACCAGAGCACCTCACGCCAGCATCTTCCTTGTGTCCACAGTCACTTTGTCCCCAGGGTTTGGCATGACAGTCCCATAGAAATGACTCATTTCCTTTGCACTGCATCTCATCCAACCAGATGGTTCCAGTTCCCTGGCCAAACGAAGCCTCCCTCAGGGCAGCCAGAGCAGAGCCACAGCCCAGCTGCTGACATACCACTTCTGCCTCAGCCAGGTCCCAGGAGTCATCACACACTGTGCCCCAGGAGCCTGCGTGCCAGATCTCCACTCTCCCAGAGCACTCCGTGTCTCCTCCACGCACTCTTATTCTATCTACAAAGGCACAAAACATGGCTGTCTTTACTCCTGAAGGAGGTTGTGGGAGAATGCTAAGGTAGAAAAACTTGAAGGTAATAAATGTGCTTGATGAATACGGGTGTGGTAAGGAAGGCAGAATTTCCATGTGACATAGATTAGACAAGGACCTGTAAAGTGAATAAGCCCCTACACATGACTGTGGTTTGTACTAGTCACAGTCAAGGGGTGAAGCATCTCCAGAGAGACCAAAACAGATATTCATTTTCTACTCTAGGTGTCTGAAAACAAAACATATTGATTTCATTTTCCAAATTTCAATGTCCTATTTGACACAAACCTCCTGTCTTGTCCCTCTCATTTTCACAATTTCTCCAAATATAACTAATGTTCGTTTGGCTCAAGTCTGATCCATAGACCATTGCTTCTTCTATGTCTTCCAATTATCAGTCCTTTCTTGCCTTCACTTCGCTCCCTGTAAGTATGTATACTAAGATCATAACTACAAACACTCTCTTTCCCAAATGAATAATGCCTTGGCACTAGTGACTTCTCATCACATGGCTGTGTACAAATGCAGGATAAGCCTAACTCTCCACCTCCTTTAAGCTGGTTCCTGAAATACTGAGTTTCACTGCAGATAATTATAACTGGGGTCATTTTAAACTTGCTGCCAAAAAAGTTGGCAGAATCCTCGATATTTTAGAATGATCTTATCATTTTTATTTCTCATTCTTTATTATTTTGTTACACGTTCTTTCATATTCTAAGCCTCTGCCTTACCTCTGCCCACCAACCACATGAAGACCAAAAGAGAATCTCAGGATTTCTCTATTGGATCTTAGTTCTCGCAATAATATAATATAGTTTCAGTAGATAATTAACTTTTAGGTAATTTGGCTTCTATTCAAAAGGGTGTTTTTGATCTAAACATCTCATCCCCAGGTCTGATAAGTCATCCCCAAGTCCCCAAACCTGGTAACTTTCACATGTACCCTTTAAAAATTTTCCTTTCTCATTGTCATAAGAGTCCCTCTCCAGTTACCAGGTTAACTCTTTTCTCTCTCGCATAGCCAAACATCTTGAAAGAGTTTATTTTTTCTCTTCATTTTTGTAAATCTCCTGCTCATTAATAAATAGTTTTAGACTAGCTTCTACCTCCTACCATTGAATAGCCTATACAATAATAAATCACTGAATGGCCTATATAATAATACATTCAGAGTATGGTTTTTAATCCTACTTCTTTGCTATGGTTTGGCTGTATCCCCATCCAAATATTGAACTGTAGCTCCCATAATTCCCATGTGCTGTTGGGGGGACCTGGTAGGAGGTAATTGAATCATAGGGATGGGTCTTTCCTGTGCTGTTCTTGTGATAGTGAATAAGTCTCACAAGATCTGATGGTTTTATACGGGGAGTTCCCCTGCACATGCTCTTTTGCCTGCCACCATGTAAAACATGACTTTGCTCCTCCTTTGCCTTCAGCCATGATTGTGAGGCCTCCCCAGCCATGTGGAACTGTGAGTCCATTAAGCCTCTTTCCTTTATAAATTACCTGGTTTCTGATATTTCTTTATTAGCAGCATGAGAACTGACTAATGCATTCTTTCATCCTTTCACAAAATTGACTCAAGAAAATGAGACTAAGCCAATAGTCCTGGACATTCTTTTTAAGTATTAACAAATTACTATCCAAAATAGCTGTAGTTATTCTCTTTCAAATATTGAAACACAATGATTTTATTCCATATACTATTAAAGATCATAAAAGCTGGCAGAATTCATCCTAGTCAATTTTATATTTCAACAAATCTCAATGCTAATATCAACAAATATAAAAAGAGCACTGAAGATCTATTGCATAGTATCATTCATATACATATAGATGCAAAATTTTAACATACAATATTGATAAATTAAAACAAGATAGTTGAAATCCAAAATTTCAGGTAATATAATTGATCAAATAGGAAAATAGATTTTGGGAAGAAAATATTGAGAAATATGCTTAAAATAATTTTCTCTGTATTTAAAGATATTTAATGTGATGTTACTTAAAATGGAAAAATAACGAATTTTTTACATGTCCAATGACAGGGATTTGGTGCATCAGATTACAGTGTATCATATGGTAAAAAAATATATACTTTAACTTGAGAAAATATTGCTACATCAAAAGAGCAGGCAGCACAAAAATGCATAGTATAACATTTTGCAATAAAATAGATGAATATATATAAAATATATACACATATATGATACTCAAGAGTGTAACATCAGCTATATATCATCAACTGATCATGGTACTATAGGTGATATTTGTAGTTTTTTTCAAGATTTCTGGTTTTTTTTCAATTTTTGGGGGAATGATATTTTGTGACAAAATTACAATATAAAAGGAAGCAAAATGCTTAAAAGTATGAACCACAAATGGACAATACTCATAAATAATGTCCATATCCACTACTAACCAAGCCCATGCAAATTATGTTGATTTAGGTGAAATTTTAATTTGGGAAGGTATGTGTATGTCTGTGTATATGTTTCTCTCTGTGTGTAACATTCATGGGAAGGGTGAAATAAAATCAATGCTCTCATATACTGGTGATAAGAATGAAAACGAATGCATAGGTTTTCTGCTGGAGTAATTAGCTAGTACATATAAAGAATCATAAAAATGTTCACTCATTTTACCCACTCATTATGGGACTAGAAATAT
Organism: Piliocolobus tephrosceles; assembly: GCF_002776525.5. Taxonomy (NCBI): domain Eukaryota; kingdom Metazoa; phylum Chordata; class Mammalia; order Primates; family Cercopithecidae; genus Piliocolobus; species Piliocolobus tephrosceles. The sequence goes on from NC_045443.1 coordinate 7,691,303, forward strand.
AACCTTCAGATATAATCAGAGATTCACTGAAAATGAACAAGGATGCTTATAATGGCATTATTTATACTAGTTTGACATTGAGAAATAGCCTTAATACCAATAATCACATGGTTATTTATGTTCACGTGATAAAATATTACATGCCATTTGAAAGCTATTCATTGAAATTAAAATATATTTACAGTACACTTTTACATATAAAAGTAGGATACAGAAATCCTAAATATAGTGTAATGCTATACATTACATGCATAGATATCATACTATATATACATATACACATATATAGTGTCTATATTTCATATACACATATCTATATTTCATACACACAATCATAACTTCAAGTTTTTATACAAAAGGAAGTCTAATAGTTAATGTTTCTGAATATTAGTAATGGTTATTTTTGATAATCAGATTAAACGTGGAATGCATTTTATTGTTTATAATTGTACAATTTCTAAAATCTCTACAATAAACATATTAAATTTTAATCAAATAAGACAATTTACAAGTGTCTTATAAATAATCAACTAACTTCCCATAGTAAAATGTTCTGCAGGAAAAAATAGAGCTGTTTAATCTCCCTAATTAATTCACATTTCCTCAAAAGTTCTGGGCTTTCTAGAATTTCTGAGACAAAGTATATATATAATATTTTCATTTTTTAAAACACTATAATTTTTTATGAGTTGTTATCCCTTTATGTGCTTTCATCCACCTTCTCACAAGAAGCCTAAAGGAATCAAAAGAGACAATATACATTTTTAAATACCCTGTAAAATACTAAACCAAAATAATAAAATTTCAATATAGAATAGATGTGATAAATCAGGATTTATTGTCACGCACTTTTCAGTGAGTCTGCCGTGTGTTCCTGAATGGAAAGATTTGCTACTTGTGCTAAGTTATGTTTCACAGGGCTTCAGTGACAGCCAGTGTTTAGAAAGATACCCACCTTCACATGTGATCCAGGTCTCTTCTGCTGGGCTGGAGATTCTTCGCTCCCATGGGGCAGACAGGCACTGCCATATGGAGATATGCGTTTTAGAACACTGAATGTCATCCACCCACATGAAACCAGAGCCGATCTTAGACAAAGGGGCGAGGCTGACAACTCCATTCTCCCCACAGCCCAGCTGCCTGCACACAATCCCTGCTATGGCTGTGGTGATGTTCCTCCTGCCAACGCTGCCCCAGGTCCCATTATAGAAGACTTCCAATCTCCCAGCACAGCTCTCCATTTCAGTTTCACTGTAGAGCCTCAAGGCTGTGAATTCTACAGAGAAATACAAAACTTAGTGTTAAATATTTCCTTTGGAGTTGGAAAATTCCTCCTCAAGGAATCCATTTTTCCCTTGGAAATAATATATTAGGGCTCACGATACAATTTCATAAATCACTCTGACATATTAACAGCATAAATCTGATGGAAACTAAGGGTCTTGTGTGATTTCACGATTAGCATGGGTTTCCCAGATATAGTATTTGAGCTTTAACTTTATATCAACTTAAGTTAAAATGCAACCTTCTACATTCTACTCTCGAACATAAATTCAATTCAGGAAATAATCAGGAGGTTAATCCCATTTGCAGGGATGTCCAAGGGAGAGAATACAGTTATGGGTTCTTCGTTTCTGTTTCTCGTCAGGCTGGTCAAGTGCCTTCCTCATCCCTCTTTTTCGCTTACCACTAGAGACAGAAACTAACAACCATGGCTTCAGACTACTAAAAGCCTAAAACAAAACAAAACAGAACAACAAAATAAGGCAGATTGGACACGGTTAACAGTGTGTTCTCAGAGCCAAGGTGGATGTAACGTAAGGTCCCTTTCTTGGGGTCTAACCTTCTCTGACAGTCAGACCAATCTTATTTTTCTCAGTTATGAATGATACCCAGACAAGTGTAATATGACAAGGGTATTAAGAAATCAGTATAAGAATAGGATTAAAATCAAGTGACTTTTTTTTTATTCCTAGGCCATACACTTTTCACTATACTTTACAATTGTGTGTGTGCAAGTGTGTGCACGTATGTGTAGAGGAGGGTGCAAAGCTAGTAGCACAGACCTGAGCAGATGACCCCTGCGTCCTCCTTGTGCCTGCAGTCGTGCTGCCCCCAGTCCCGGGACGGGCACTGCCACAAGTGGGACTCCATTCCTGTGCAGTTCAGGTCATCCAGCCAGATGGGCCCTGACCCCGCCCCAAAGTGAGCAGAGACTGTGGCATTGAGGGCCACTCCACAGTCCAGCTTTCGACACACCACGTGGGCATCGCTCAGGTCCCAGCCGTCATCACAGATGGTGCCCCACAAGCCGTTGTGATAGATCTCTACTCTCCCGGCACAGCGGCCGTCCCCGTCCACCAGGCGGAGCCGTTTGTCCTCTTAGAGGAGAAAGTCCAGTTAATAGGTCACATTCTTTAGGGTCGCAGTGTTACCTAAAACTGATTCTGCTTACCTAAGCAGATGAAAGCATGGCCCTCTGGAACTGCAGACAAATACGGGTCAGATAAATTTGCAAGGCATGGAAACAGTGGCGGGGTCAGGCTTCCTGGTGGAGGGTGTAGGAAATGGGGCAAAAGTAAGACCAAAATACACGGAAAAGGTTGAAGAGTTCTGTGATAACATGGAATCAGCAATTGTGGTGAGGACTTCTCAAACCCTGTCGTCTATTGAACTCATTTTTATTAATGATGTCTACTTGTAAATCCCAAACACAGAGGTGTTAACTTCACCCTAGGAATGGCCCTAGTTATCATTATTTCTTACATGTTACTCTTTGACTGTCATGCCTATCCTCTCTCCACCTGTGCCCCCATTTTCTTACCCCTCTTTCCTTTAATCCCACACTCCCTCTACCATCTCTGGGTTATATTGACAGTAGTTAACCATCAGCATTGTTCTCTTACCTGTGCAGGTCACAGAGACGGTGTTTCCATGGATACAGGGAGGTGCTCCAAGAACTGTCATTTGACAGTTATCCAGAAGTGACTCATTCCCTAAGCAATGAAACCTGTGTCCCCACACATGACCAGTTCTTTCTCCAATATATTTTCCTCCTGTGGTGGAGACAGCAGCCCCACAGCTGAGCTGTCTACATAGAACATGGGCATCTTCTGGGTACCAGTGGGTGTCACACAGTAAGCCCCAGAGTCCAAGCACCTTGATCTCCACTTGCCCGTCACACTGGGATTTGCCATTCACAAGTCGGACATCTGTATATCCTGGGAGGAGACAAGGCCATAGAAGAGACATCAGGACTTATCCGCTCCAGCCTCATACTCCCCATCTCTAGCCCCACCAATTAAGATTGTTTAAAAATCTCACGGGAACAGACAACTCCAACTTCTCTGCTGTGGATACAAGTGTCTTCCGGATGTTGAACCGTGGGGCATAATGCAAGGTGAGTTTCACTCCCTTCACACTGGAACTTTTCGGCCCAAGTTAGACCACTCCCTTTTCCAAAGTGATCTCCCACAGAAAGAGATACGGCATCTCCACAATTTAATTCTCTGCACAGCACATTGGCAGCATGAAGAGAGAAATCAGAATCACAGACAGAGCCCCATGTGTCTGCATGTTTCACTTCAACACGTCCAGAGCAGGGCATATCAGCTCCAACCAGCCTGGGCTGCCTGTGGGCTACAAAATAGTATTTCAAAAGTTAGTTTTTAGGGTTTTCCATTATCTATCCCTGTCACCAATCTCCACCTCTAACCCCAGAGCAATTTTTTTCCATTCATCATTAGAATATCCCATTTGCAGGGGCTCAGAGGATGAGATTAGCAGTACAGACTTAAATTCATAGATCTGGATTACATATCTATTTCCTATGTCTTGGTGACCCACCAATCCTAGATTTAGAGCTCCTCAGAAGGAAATGAATTGCACAATTTGTTTACGTTAAAAAATACTAAGTAACTTCAGCATTAAACAACATACATGAAGATTTGTAGTCATCTTAAGAAGATGGTGTAACGTAAGAATAGAAAGACTTCTACCTACTGGTTAGATCCCAGTAATCCATCTAAATGAGTAATTTATAAACAACAAAAAAATACTGCCCATTATTCTGACTCTATTCTTTGCAGCAAAACTACTTATATTAGTAATGTAAATTATCTGTCTCCAACCCAGCCATTTTTCCAAACTCCTGACTCATTTATCCAATTTCTACTTAGCATTTCCGCTTGGAATTCTTATAGACATCTCAATGTGAATTCTTTGGAGTCCTTTAAAACTTCTATCCAAGGTTGCAGACTTCCATATTTCTATTGATAGAACTCCACCATTCCAGACATTCAAATAGTTTGAAATAATTCTTGACTTCTGTTGCATAATTTATCTCGCCTTTCAGAAAGTTTTGTTTTCTGTAATTTCAAAGTATGTCCACAATCCCAAAACTTCTCACCCCTTCAACCCTAGTGCCTGGATTGAGCCACCATCATTACTTGCCTGAGTTACTGTAATAGATTCCTACAGATTCCCTGTTTCTATAATTATTCCTCTATAGTTCATCTTTTAAAAAAATAAAAACCCAGAGAGGTCATTTAAAATGATGTATCAGGTTAAATAAGTATTCTGCCCCAAATCCTCCCATGACTCCATATTTTACTCAGAGTAAAAACTTAAACTCCTACAAAGATCTACTTGTCCCTTAGTGACCTTCCCCTGCTCATTTACTTCTTTTGGTGCCATGTTCTGATGCTTTACTTATTGCTCTTCAGCTGCACTGGATTCCTTTCTCTTCTTCAAACATATCAGGCATAATCCTACCCCAAGCCTTTTCAACTGGCTGTATCTCTATTTGTATTTTCCTTCTGCATATATGCATATAACTGACTCTCTCATGATCTTCAAGTCTTTGTCTATGTTTCACCTTTTAAGTAAGGCCTACCCCAATCATTTTATTTGGAATTTCATTCTGTCCCATAAACACTCTGGATTCTATTTTCTAGTTCTAATTTTCCCATAGCTTCTAACATCAGCTAACAGCATATATTTTACTTCATCACAGAAAGTGATGCTCTTTTGAACAGCACTACTCTAGAATCTCCTATCAATAAAAAAAATTGAGTAACTCCCCTGGAGATTATATTCCTTTTTAGTCATCACCTTATCTATTTCTTCCCCTTAAAATTTCAACTTTTTGGAAATAGTCTATGCCCATTATTCCAACATTTTTACCTCCCATTTCCTTCTCAACTTGAAATGATCTCCTTTTTCTAATGTGACAAAACTACTTTTATTAAATTTATTCATGACTTCTCTGTTGCTAAGTTTAGTGGAAATTGTTCAGTTTCATCTATATTGGCTTCTTAGGGTTTTTTTTTTAATCCATGTCCCCATCTTTTTGAAACATCTTCTTCCCTTGGCTTTAGCGATGTGACATTCTGTAACCACTATTCCTCAGTATGCTTTTCCAACTTCTTTTATGTCAATAAACTATTAAATATTATTGTTCCTCAGGGCTAAGAGCTCCTCTTTCTTTGATCTAGGCTTTAAAAATTCTCAATTTACATTTTATTCCTAGATTTGGTTTCCATCCACATATCTAGGACTCTAATAGTTACATCTCCATTCAATAGAAGTCTTCTGATCACCTAAATTTTATATCATATTTCCTCCAACCCTCTTCATTTGATGACTGCTTTACTATTGCCTCATATTTCACACATACAAAATTGGACTCATCATCCCACTCTCTCTAACCTGCTCCTCTTCCAAGATTATCTTTCCAGACAATGAAACTGCAGTGCACCCATCTGCTTAGTCTAGAAACCTTTATCTTTATTCCCACATTCAGTGTATTAAGTTCTGCTGGTTTCAGCTACTAAATATTTCTGAAATTTGGAAGCTTTTCAGCAGATCCACAGTGAGCATCCTAATCAAAATTCCACATCTTCCCTAGAATTATTCAACAACACGACTCCCAGCATCCAATAGCCTCCTCTCTCCAATACACACACAGACACACACACACACCACACTGCAGCCAGAGTGCTGTCTTTGAAATGCAAGTTGTATCATGCTTACAACCTTCAATGGTTTATCATTCACTTTAGAATAAAGTCCAGAATTCCTATTCCATAAATAACCTTTCCCTTCCCTACATATCAAGACTTTATTATAACTTTTCACCCTTGTTCACTTGGATCTAATACCTCTTCTTTCAACTATCTTTTAGTTCCCGGAATAACATAAGCTTATTCCCAAGTGTAGTACTCGAATAAAATACTGCTGTTTAAATTAATCTTCCCAACACTTCTTCATATGATTAAATCATACCTGTCCTTCACATCTTTCCTTAACTATCACTTCACAGAAGTATTCTCCAACTCTGCAAATAGGTAATGTCTTCTAATTATGCCTTCTCATTTCATCTTGTGCTTCTACTTCACACAATTTTAAATAAACAATTATTTTATTATAAAGTTTTATTATACACCTGTCTTCCAGATAAGAGGGTAGGATTACTTTTATCTAGTTCGTTTACTTTTGACCTAATACTGTTGAGTAGCCACTTCATAAACATGTATTAAATAAGTGCAAAAAATAAATAATTGAATAAGTGTGTTTATCTTTGTCCAGAAATTACCTGAGCAGATCAAACTTGCTTCCATATTGAAACGACATGCAGTCTGTTTCCACTCCCATCGTATACAATCCCAGAGAGACGCTTCCCTTCCAGTGCAGCCAGAATTAGATATAAAGATGTGTAATGTTCTTTCTGTGAAATGAGGCTCTCTGGAGACCAAGATTGCAGACCCACATTCAAGTTGCCTGCAAACAACTTCAGCAATGTTTATTCCCCAGCTGTCAGCACACAGAATTCCCAAGGCACCCTGGACTTTCACCTCAACTCTTCCAGCACATCTGCTGCTTCCACCCACAAGCCTCAGCTCCATATCTGATGCATCTGAAATCAAATACCACAATGATTTTAGAGAACCACTCTGTGTGAGACATTAAAGATTCTTATCCATTCACATACACTAACATAGACCAGTGGTCAAAAGTTGAGAGATTGTTCAGGTCCTGGCTTCACCAGTGTTTAATTTTATTTTGTACTTTCCTTCAAACTTAACTTTCCTTTTTATTGGATAAAAAATAAAATAACAAAAGTACACCAAGGTATATTTCAAATCCATGAACATTTCTAGCTTATAAAGCAAGGATATAATTTCGCTACAACATCTTATCAGAGACTTAGGATAAAAAATAATGTTACTTAATGGCCCTAATTCTTGCCTGAATATTTGAAGAATTACATATTACATGTTAGATACAGAAGAGAATGTTAGGAAGAGGTGAAATAATTTAATGAAAAGGCGATTCCTCAAGGATCTAAAACTAGAAATACCATTTTACCCAGCCATCCCATTACTGGGTATATACCCAAAGGATTATAAATCATGCTGCTATAAAGACACATGCACACGTATGTTTATCATGGCACTATTCACAATAGCAAAGACTTGGAACCAACCCAAATGTCCCTCAGTGATAGACTGGATAAAGAAAATGTGACACATATACACCATGGAATGCTATGCAGCCATAAAAAAGGATGAGTTCACGTCCTTTGCAGGTACATGGATGAAGCTGGAAACCATTATTCTGAGCAAACTATCACAAGGACAGAAAACCAAACACCGCATATTCTCACTCATAGGTGCGAACTGAACAATGAGAACACTTGGGCACAGGGTGGGGAACATCACACACCAGGGCCTGTCGTGAGGTGGGGAACGGCGGTAGGGATAGCATTAGGAGAAATACCTAATGTAAACGACGAGTTAATGGGTGCAGCACACCAACATGGCACACGTATACATATGTAACAAACCTGCATGTTGTGCACATGTACCCTAGAACTTAAAGTATAATAATAAAAAGAAAAAGTCAAGGAAAAACTGCATAGGGTTGTGATATTACCAAATCCAGAAAAATGGAGAAACTTGCCTATTAGTAATGCCAAATGAAGTAACTCTAAAAAGAAATTGGAGCTCAGGAAAAGAAAACATGAAATTCACTGTATGTGAGAAGAGGAGTAGGTGGGTTTTTTTTTTTTTTTTTTAATGAAAAATGCTCAACATCACTAATGATCAGGAAAATGCAAATCAAAACTACAATGCAACACCACCTTACTCCTGTAAGAATGGCCATAATCAAAAAATCAAAAAATCATAGCTGTTGGCGTGGATGCAGTGGAAAGGGAACACTTCTGCACTGCTGGTGGGAATGTAAACTAGTGCAGCCACTATGGAAAACAGTGTGGAGATTCCTTAAAGAACTAAAAGCAGAGCTACCGTTTGACCCAGCAATCCCACTACTAGGTATCTACCCGGAGGAAAATAAGTCATTATCTGAAAAAGATACTTGCACACGCATGTTTATAGCAGCACAAATCACAATTGCCAAAATATTGAACCAGCCCAAATGCCCATCAATCAACAAGTGGATAAAGAAACTGGTGTATGTGTGTGTGTGTGTGTGTGTGTATACACACACATATATATATACACACACATATGTATATACAAGTAATATGGTGTATATAATATGCAAGTAATGATGGTATATAATATGCAAGTAATGATGGCTCAATCCAGGCACTAGGGTTGAAGGGGTGAGAAGTTTTGGGATTGTGGACATACTTTGAAATTACAGAAAACAAAACTTTCTGAAAGGCGAGATAAATTATGCAACAGAAGTCAAGAATTATTTCAAACTATTTGAATGTCTGGAATGGTGGAGTTCTATCAATAGAAATATGGAAGTCTGCAACCTTGGATAGAAGTTTGAAAGGACTCCAAAGAATTCACATTGAGATGTCTATAAGAATTCCAAGCGGAAATGCTAAGTAGAAATTGGATAAATGAGTCAGGAGTTTGGAAAAATGGCTGGGTTGGAGACAGATAATTTACATTACTAATATAAGTAGTTTTGCTGCAAAGAATAGAGTCAGAATAATGGGCAGTATTTTTTTGTTGTTTATAAATTACTCATTTAGATGGATTACTGGGATCTAACCAGTAGGTAGAAGTCTTTCTATTCTTACATTACACCATCTTCTTAAGATGACTACAAATCTTCATGTATGTTGTTTAATGCTGAAGTTACTTAGTATTTTTTAACGTAAACAAATTGTGCAATTCATTTCCTTCTGAGGAGCTCTAAATCTAGGATTGGTGGGTCACCAAGACATAGGAAATAGATATGTAATCCAGATCTATGAATTTAAGTCTGTACTGCTAATCTCATCCTCTGAGCCCCTGCAAATGGGATATTCTAATAGTATATGTATATACATATATACACATATATACATATATACACATATATATACACACACATATATACACACATATATATATGATGGAATACTACTTAGCCATAAAGAAGAATGAATTAGTGGCATTCACAGCAACATGGATGGAATTGAAGACTATTATTCTAAGCGAAGTAACTCAGGAATGGAAAACCAAACATTGTATGTTCTCACTCATAAGTGGGGGCTAAGTTACGAGGATGCAAAGACATAATAATAATACAATGGACTTTGAGGACTCAGGGGAAAGGGTAGGAGGGGGTTGAGGAATAAAAAACTACAAATTGGGTTCAGCATATACTGCTTGGGTGATGGGTGCATCAAAATCTCACAAATCAAAACTAAAGAACTTACTCATGTAACCAATTACCATCTCTTCCCCCAAAAACCTATGGAAATAAAAAACTTTTTAAAAAGGAGGAAAAACAAGAATTAAATCAGAAAGTAATTCTGAGCCAAATTGAAAGAGTCAGCTCTTGAAGGAAATTTTTAGCAGTATTGATGTAAAATGAAATGAATCTAATTCTAGAAAGGTTACTTTACCTTTTTAGGACAGTTTGGTAGCTTTGAGCGTGCTGTGGCATAGTCTGTGAAACAAAAATAATATTGCCTGCTAATTTGAGAATATATCTAATTATATAAGAGTGTAATACTTCTTTAATTAAAAACTATAAATGGTATCAGCTTGTTTTCTATTGTTTTAGTTAAAAATAAAAATTCACATTATTAAATGTCTATGTGATATCAAACTATTTTTCTACTTTATATACTACATTATATTAATAGATTTATTGACTTCCTAATGTTGACAGATCTGACATGTCAGAAAATCAGCTCTGACTTTGTCTGACCAGCTCAAACCTGACCAAGTTACTTCCTATTGGCCTTGAGAAGAAGAAAAATATCATGAACATGGTCTAGAGGACCTGGAATGTCTGTCCTTTCCTGCCACTTCAGCCCCACTTCCTGCCTTATAAAACAGCTGAATGAAATTTTACTACATTGGTTCTTTTGATATAATCTTGTGTAGACATGAGATGATTCTCTAAATAAAACTCTCATTCAGCAGAAAAATAGAGTTGCAATGTCTTTCCATTTTAAGCCTATTTGTTACTCTGTGTCTTTGGAGCTCAGTGACAGGGTTTGTGAAACATGAGTTTCTGTTTGTAATTGGCAGGAGTTTCAAAACAATAATCATGTGAGGGTGGCAGATCAGTCTTAGCAACTTTACCATAAAAGTAAAAAGAAATTTTTTAAAATGGGACTTATTGTAGGTACTGATGTTTAGAGAACTCTAATTTTGTGTGTGATGGCAGGGAGGGTAGGAAGAATAAACATGCATATCTTGTAGGAATCTCTATCGAAGTTGAGATTCCATGAAAGGGTGTCTAGAAACAGATGAACTTTCTTCCCTAAATGAACTACGCTAAATTTAGGGAAAAACATATTTCACTGCTTTGTAGCAACATATGTCCACTCTGAGAGAGAGTCTTAGGTGTAAAAACAGGTGTTGCAGGTGATTCATCATAAAAAGGTGACATCACATTGACTTTTAGGTTTTTCTGAATTTAAAAAAATATGTATTTATATATAATTGTTTTATATACATAATTATATATTTTATATACACAATTATATATTTTATATATAATGGTTCTGTCTAGAATTGTTTATATATAATTGTTATATATAATTGTTTTAAATATATATATATACACAGAGATATATATAATTCTCAATATATAAAACGATTATTACCAATAAGAAAGTCTGTAGTTCACAGTAACAGATACAAGCACAGAGAAGAAAGGTGTGGGTAGTTTCTATGGACTGGAGTTGGGTCCTGTGTTCAGGAACCCTCAACTGTCTTATTGAAAGACACACTGATACTCATGACTATGGAGAGAAGAACTTTCCCTTAAAAGAGAATAGCTCAAGCGGGAGGCTTCAAGATGGCTACTAGAGGCACCCAACACTCACCACCAAAAACGATCAAAACAGCAAGTAGATAATTTCACAACGAATAGTGTCTAAGATAGAACACTGGAATTCAGCAGGGAAGTGATAGGGAACAGATCCTTCTGAGGCACAGAGAGAGAAAGAAGTGAAGCAATTATCTGGTTAGGATTGACTGGAAGCCTGGTAAGGATCCCCACTGCAGAAAAAGAATAAACAAGAGATTCCTAGCAGTCCACATTCCCACTCTGGACCCTTGCAATCCTAGCCATGGGAGAGCCCCTCAGCTTCTGTGGGTTCTGAGACTAATATAGGGAGCTGCCTAGAGTTGGCACAATAGCATTGTTCCAGAGGGGAAGTTTATGCTGAGTCCTACATCCCAATCCCCAATCCCAAGAACCAAGTAACTGCACATGGCACCATTTTGAGAGTCCAGCTCCCACAAGATTGCATCCTGTCCTGGGCCTCAGTAAACCCTACATCTCTGCAAGTCTAGAGCCCCACTGATATCCTCCTTCATCCATCCGGAGGGCTGCAGTGGTGCCATGCTGGCTGGACTGGCAGTGTATCTAGGTCCCAGCCATCTATCCCACACAGTGTCTCACACACTGGGAAATGGGTAGTTCACAGAGGAGTTCCCCCATGATGAAGAGAGCTGAAGCATGTCTCCCCAGAGCCTGAGAGCCACCTGCCTGGGGTCACTATCACTGATAGCAACCTCACTTCCTCACAGCAGCAGGGACACTGTGCACTTGCATGAGCCTTCAGTGAGCCTGAAAATGGCTTGCCAGGATGCCATACAAGGACCTACATGGAGGCTTGCCCCACCTGCTACCACCTAAGCATGCCACTCAACGGCCTGTAAATTGCCCCATTCCACTCATCATAACCTGACCCTGTGTGCAACATCAGTAGCCTTGAGAACAGACCTGCACTGCTGGGTGCCACCACCACCTCCAGCACCCACCTATATGTGCCACCTGGGGGCCTGGAGAATTGCCTGCCCAGCACTGCTAGCACCAGTGTATACTAGCTGGGAACCTGAGAGTTGGCCTGCCACCACTACTGCCGTTGGGGACACCATGCATGTTACCTAGGGGCCTGAGAACTTTCCCACCTGCCTAACCCAATGCTGCCACTGCTGGTATACAAGCAAGCCGCCTGGAAGCCCAAGAATTGACTCACCTAGATCAGCTCACATTGGTGCTTGCATGTGCCACCTAGGGTCCCATGGACAAGCATGCTCAGCCTGCTACCACCACCACTGAGACCCAAGGACTGGCTTGTCTGATGTCCTTATTCTTAGCAAAGCTTCACAACAGCCTTAACTAATAAACACAGTCTAAGCCAAAGAGGAAATCCCAGACACTCTTGACACTGATTACCACTGAAGAAATCATGGAGATTACACTACAGCATGTACCCAGGATCAAAGATAAACTGCCCTACTCAACCAACACTATAGATATATCTATAACAAAAAAGTTTTCCTCTATGAAAGCCAACCCCAAAATTCGAAAGCAATGATTGTTATACCAGATGCATAGATATCAATGTCAGGACACAAGAAACATAAAAAGGCAAGGAAACATGACACCTTCAAAGGAACACAATAATTTCTCCAGCAACACATTGTAGCAAAAAGAAAATTGATAAACTGCCTGAAAATAATTTTAAAAAATGATATTAAAGAATTTCAGTGAAACACACACAAAAAAACACAGATGAATAATATAAATAATTTAGAAAAATAATTTAAGATATTAATGAGAAATTCAACAAAGAGATAGAAATTGTAAAAAAGAAACAAACAGAAACCATGGAACTAAATAATTCAATGAAAAACATAAAAAATATAATCAAATAAAGCAGAAGAAAGAATTGCAGAACTTGAAGATAAATCTTTGAAATAACCTAGTAAAAAAAAAAAAAAAAAAAAAGAATGTTTTTAATTAAAAAACCTTTGCAACACTTGGGACACCATAAGATGACCAAATATTTGGATTTTGGGTATTCCAGAAGGAGAAGAGATGGATAATGGCATAGAAAACTTATTTAATAAAATAATAGCTGAAACTTTCAAAGTTTAAAAGATACTTAGATATCCAGATATAAGAAGCTGAAAGATCTCCAAATAGCTACACCTCCTCCCACAAAATGTATTCTCCAAAGCACATTATAGTCAAACTGTGACAAGCCCAAGATAAAAAAGTGTTAAACACAACAGGAAAAGAACGGCCACTCATGTGCAAGGAAACCCAGATCAGATGACTAGGGGATTTCCCAGCAGAAATCTTACAGGCCAGGAAAGAAAGGTATGGTATATTCAAAGTGCTAAAAGAAAAAAATGCCAGCCTAAAATACAATACCCAGCAAAGCTACCCTTCCAAAGGGAAGGAGATATAAGGTCTTTCCCAGATAAGCAAAACACGAGGAAATTCATCACCACTAGATTGGTCCTACAAGAAACACTTATGGAAATCTATATCTGGAAGTGTATATCATCATGAAAGCATATGAGAGTATAAAACTCACTAAGCAGACAAATGAGAGAAAAAGGGTCCAAATGTTACCTCCATAGAAAACCACAAAACAGCAATAATAAATAAGAGAGAAGAAAATAAAGGATATATAAAACAACAAAAAACAATGAATAAAATGACAGAAATAAGTCCTTACACCTATCAACAATAACCTTGAATATAAATTAATTAAACTGTCCACTTAAAAGATATAGATTGGCTGAACGGATAAAAAAAAAATGACCCAAATATATGTGGCCTAGAAGAAAGTGACTCCAACTGTGAAAATAGACATAGACAGAAAGTGAAGAAATGGACAAAGATATTCCATGGAAATGAAAACCAAAAGCAAGTAGAAAAGTAGAAATAGCTATACTTACACCAGATAAAGTGAACTTTAAGTTAAAAACTGTAAAAAAAAAAACAACAAAAATAATCATCATATACAGATAAATTGATCAATTTATTAAGAGGCTATAAAAATTCTAAATACATATATACCCAACAATGAAGCACTCAGACATATAAAACAAATATTATTAGACCTGGAGGGAGAGAGTGACTCAAATACAATAATAATTGACACTTCAACTATTTATCTCAATATTGAAGATATCGTCTAGATAGAAAACCAGTAAAGAAACATCAGATGAAACTAGACTTTAGACCAAATGTACCTAATGGACATTTACAGACTATTTCATTCAACAGCTGTAGAATATACATTCTTTACATCAGCACATAAAACATTTTCCAGAATAGACCATATTCAAGGCCACAAAACAAGTCTCAACAAATTTTTAAAAATCAAAATTATATAAAGTATCTTATCAGACCACAACGGAACAAAATGGGAAACCAATAACAAGATAAATTCTGGAAACTAAAAATACATGGAAATTAAACAACATGTTCCTGAATGATCACTGAGTTAATTAAGAAATTAAAAAGGAAATGACAATATTTCTTGAAACAAATGAAAATAGAAACACAACATACCAAAGCCTATAGGATACAGCAATAGCACAATTAAGAACGAATTTATAGCAATAAACAAAGCAAAAAGGTAGGAAAATTTCAAATAAACAATCTAATGATGCATCATAACATGCTAGGAAAGCAAGACCAAATCAAACCCAAAATGTGTAGGAGGAAAGAAATAATACAGATCAGTGCAGAATTAAACAAAATAGAGCCTAAAAACCAATACAATCAATGAAACAAAAAGTTGACTTTTTGAAAAGATAAGATCAAACTTTTGCTTAAAGAAGAGCAAAGATTCAAATAAAAATCACAAACTAAAAGAGAAACATTACAACTGATACCACAGAAACACAAAAGATTATCAGAGACAAGTATGAGCAACAATACACTCACAAACTGGTAAATCTAGAAGAAAGGATAAATTCCTGTACATATACAATCTGCCCAAGATTAATCAAGGAAGAAATAGGAATTCTGAACAGATCAGTCATGAGTAACGAGATTAAATCAGTAATAAAAAGTCTCCAGACAATGGAAACCCCAGGACTAGATGGCTTTACTGCAGACTTCTATCAAACTAATAAAGAAAATCTAACATCGATTCTTTTCAAACTATTCCAAAAAATCAAAGAGGAGGGCATTCTTCCAAACTCATCCTATGAGGCCAGTATTACCCTGATACCAAAACCAGAAAAGGAAGCAACAAAAAGAGAAACATACTGGCCAATATCCTTGATGAACATAGATATAAAAACCCTCAACAAAATACCAGCAAGCCAAATCTGCCAACACTTCAAAAAAAAAAAAAAAAAAAAAAAAATACACTATGGTCAAGTGGGATTTAGTCCAGGCATGCAAGGATGATTGAACATACGCAAATCAATAAAAGTGATACATTATATCAACAGAATGAATGACAAAAACCATATGATCATCTCAATAAATGTAGAAAAAGCATTTGAAAAAATTCAACACCCCTTCATAATAAAAACTCTCAACTAACTAGGCATAGAAGGAACATACCTCAACATGAGAAAGGCCATATAGGACAAGCCCACAACTAACATTATAATGAATGGGGAAAAGCTGAAAGTCTTACCTATAAGAACTGGAGGGGGCGGAGCAAGATGGTGGAATAGGAACAGCTCCAGTCTCCAACTCCCAGCACGAGCGACACAGAAGACCGGTGATTTCTGCATTTTCAACTGAGGTACTGGGGTCATCTCACTAGGGAGTGCCAGACAATCGGTGCTGGTCAGCTGCTGCAGCCCGACCAGTGAGAGCTGAAGCAGGGCGAGGCATTGCCTCACCTGGGAAGAGCAAGGGGGAAGGGAATCCCTTTTCCTAGCCAGGGGAACTGAAACACACAACACCTGGAAAATCGGGTAATTCCCACCCCAATACTGCGCTTTAAGCAAACGGGCACACCAGGAGATTATACCCACACCTGGCTGGGAGGGTCCCATGGCCACGGAGCCTCCCTCATCGCTAGCACAGCAGTCTGCCATCTAACCGCAAGGCAGCAGCGAGGCTGGGGGAGGGGTGCCCGCCATTGCTGAGGCTTTAGTAGGTAAACAAAGCCGCTGGGAAGCTCCAACTGGGTGGAGCTCACAGCAGCTCAAGGAAACCTGCCTGTCTCTGTAGACTCCACCTCTGGGGACAGGGCACAGCTAAATAACAACAACAAAAAAAGCAGCAGAAACCCGTGCAGATGCAAACGACTCTGTCTGACAGCTTTGCAGAGAGCAGTGGATTTCCCAACACGGAGGTTGAGATCTGAGAATGGACAGACTGCCTGCTCAAGTGGGTCCCTGACCCCCGAGTAGCCTAACTGGGAGACATCCCCCACCAGGGGCAGTCTGACACCCCACACCTCACAGGGTGGAGTACACCCCTGAGAGGAAGCTTCCAAAGTAAGAATCAGACAGGTACACTCGCTGTTCAGCAATATTCTATATTCTGCAACCTCTGCTGCTGATACCCAGGCAAACAGGGTCTGCAGTGGACCTCAAGCAGTCTCCAACAGACCTACAGCTGAGGGTCCTGACTATTAGAAGGAAAACTATCAAACAGGAAGAACACCTATATCAAAACCCCATCAGTACGTCACCATCATCAAAGACCAGAAGCAGATAAAACCACAAAGATGGGGAAGAAGCAGGGCAGAAAAGCTGAAAATTCAAAAAATAAGAGCGCATCTCCCCTTGCAAGGGAGCACAGCTCATCACCAGCAACGGATCAAAGCTGGTCAGAGAATGACTTTGATGAGATGAGAGATGAAGGCTTCAGTCCATCAAACTTCTCAGAGCTAAAGGAGGAATTACGTACCCAGTGCAAAGAAACTAAAAATCTTGAAAAAAGAGTGGAAGAATTGATAGCTAGAATAATTAATGCAGAGAAGGTCATAAACGATATGACAGAGATGAAAACCATGACACAAGAAATATGTGACAAATCCACAAGCTTCAGTAATCGACTCGATCAACTGGAAGAAAGAGTATCAGCGATGGAGGATCAAATGAATGAAATGAAGCGAGAAGAGAAACCAAAAGAAAAAAGAAGAAAAAGAAATGAACAAAGCCTGCAAGAAGTATGGGATTATGTAAAAAGACCAAATCTACATCTGATTGGGGTGCCTGAAAGTGAGGGGGAAAATGGAACCAAGTTGGAAAACACTCTTCAGGATATCATCCAGGAGAACTTCCCCAACCTAGTAGGGCAGGCCAACATTCAAATTCAGGAAATACAGAGAACGCCACAAAGATACTCCTCAAGAAGAGCAACTCCAAGACACATAATTGCCAGATTCACCAAAGTTGAATGAAGGAAAAAATCTTAAGGGCAGCCAGAGAGAAAGGTCGGGTTACCCACAAAGGGAAGCCCATCAGAATAACAGCAGACCTCTCGGCAGAAACTCTACAAGCCAGAAGAGAGTGGGGGCCAATGTTCAACATTCTTAAAGAATTTTATACCCAGAATTTCATATCCAGCCAAACTAAGTTTCATAAGTGAAGGAGAAATAAAATCCTTTACAGATAAGCAAATGCTTAGAGATTTTGTCACCACCAGGCCTGCCTTACAAGAGACCCTGAAGGAAGCCCTAAACATGGAAAGGAACAACAGGTACCAGCCATTGCAAAAACATGCCAAAATGTAAAGACCATCGAGGCTAGGAAGAAACTGCATCAACTAACGAGCAAAATAACCAGTTAATATCATAATGGCAGGATAAAGTTCACACATAACAATATTAACCTTAAATGTAAATGGACTAAATGCTCCAATAAAAAGACACAGACTGGCAAACTGGATAAAGAGTCAAGACCCACCAGTCTGCTGTATTCAGGAGACCCATCTCACATGCAGAGACATACATAGGCTCAAAATAAAGGGATGGAGGAAGATCTACCAAGCAAATGGAGAACAAAAAAAAGCAGGGGTTGCAATCCTAGTCTCTGATAAAATAGACTTTAAACCATCAAAGATCAAAAGAGACAAAGAAGGCTATTACATAATGATAAAGGGATCAATTCAACAGGAAGAGCTAACTATCCTAAATATATACGCACCCAATACAGGAGCACCCAGATTCATAAAACAAGTCCTTAGAGACTTACAAAGAGACTTAGACTCCCATACAATAATAATGGGAGACTTCAACACCCCACTGTCAACATTAGACAGATCAACGAGATAGAAAGTTAACAAGGATATCCAGGAATTGAACTCATCTCTGCACCAAGCAGACCTAATAGACATCTATAGAACTCCCCACCCCAAATCAACAGAATATACATTCTTCTCAGCACCACATCGCACTTATTCCAAAATTGATCACATAATTGGAAGTAAAGCACTCCTTAGCAAATGTAAAAGAACAGAAATTATAACAAACTGTCTCCAGACCACAGTACAATCAAACTAGAACTCAGGATTAAGAAACTCAATCAAAACTGCTCAACTACCTGGAAACTGAACAACCTGCTCCTGAATGACTACTGGGTACATAACGAAATGAAGGCAGAAATAAAGATGTTCTTTGAAACCAATAAGAACAAAGATACAACATACCAGAATCTCTGGGACACATTTAAAGCAGTGTGTAGAGGGAAATTTGTAGCACTAAATGCCCACAAGAGAAAGCTGGAAAGATCTAAAATTGACACTCTAACATTACAATTAAAAGAACTGAGGCCGGGCGCGGTGGCTCAAGCCTGTAATCCCAGCACTTTGGGAGGCCGAGACGGGCGGATCACGAGGTCAGGAGATCGAGACCATCCTGGCTAACACGGTGAAACCCCGTCTCTACTAAAAATACAAAAAAACTAGCCGGGCGAGGTGGCGGGCGCCTGTAGTCCCAGCTACTCCGGAGGCTGAGGCAGGAGAATGGCGTGAACCCGGGAGGCAGAGCTTGCAGTGAGCTGAGATCCGGCCACTGCACTCCAGTCCGGGCGACAGAGCGAGACTCCGCCTCAAAAAAAAAAAAAAAAAAAAAAAGAACTGGAGAAGCAAGAGCAAACACGTTCAAAAGCTAGCAGAAGGCAAGAAATAACTAAGATCAGAGCAGAACTGAAGGAGATAGAGACACAAAAAACCCTCCAAAAAATCAATGAATCCAGGAGTTGGTTTTTTAAAAAATCAACAAAATTGACAGACCGCTAGCAAGACTAATAAAGAAGAAAAGAGAGAAGAATCAAATAGATGCAATAAAAAATGATAAAGGGGATATCACCACCGACCCCACAGAAATACAAACTACCATCAGAGAATACTATAAACACCTCTACGCATATAAACTAGAAAATCTAGAAGAAATGGATAATTTCCTGGACACGTACACTCTTCCAAGACTAAACCAGGAAGAAGTTGAATCCCTGAATAGACTCTGAAATTGAGGCAATAATTAATAGCCTACCAACCAAAAAAAGTCCAGGACCAGATGGATTCACAGCTGAATTCTACCAGAGGTACAAGGAGGAGCTGGTACCATTCCTTCTGAAACTATTCCAATCAATAGAAAAAGAGGGAATCCTCCCTAACTCATTTTATGAGGCCAACATCATCCTGATACCAAAGCCTGGCAGAGACACAACAAAAAAAGAAAATTTTAGACCAATCTCCCTGATGAACATCGATGCAAAAATCCTCAATAAAATACTGGCAAACCGGATTCAGCAGCACATCAAAAAGCTTATCCACCATGATCAAGTGGGCTTCATCCCTGGGATGCAAGGCTGGTTCAACATTCACAAATCAATAAATGTAATCCAGCATATAAACAGAACCAAAGACAAGAACCACATGATTATCTGAATAGATGCAGAAAATGCTTTTGACAAAATTCAACAGCCCTTCATGCTAAAAACGCTCAATAAATTCGGTATTGATGGAACGTATCTCAAAATAATAAGAGCTATTTATGACAAACCCACAGCCAATATCATACTGAATGGGCAAAAACTGGAAAAATTCCCTTTGAAAACTGGCACAAGACAGGGATGCCCTCTCTCACCACTCCTATTCAACATAGTGTTGGAAGTTCTGGCTAGGGCAATCAGGCAAGAGAAAGAAATCAAGGGTATCCAGTTAGGAAAAGAAGAAGTCAAATTGTCCCTGTTTGCAGATGAAATGATTGTATATTTAGAAAACCCCATTGTCTCAGCCCAAAATCTCCTTAAGCTGATAAGCAACTTCAGGAAAGTCTCAGGATACAAAATTAATGTGCAAAAATCACAAGCATTCTTATACCCCAGTAACAGACAAACAGAGAGCCAAATCATGCATGAACTTCCATTCACAATTGCTTCAAAGAGAATAAAATACCTAGGAATCCAACTTACAAGGGATGTAAAGGACCTCTTCAAGGAGAACTACAAACCACTGCTCAGTGAAATCAAAGAGGACACAAACAAATGGAAGAACATACCATGCTCATGGATAGGAAGAATCAATATTGTGAAAATGGCCATACTGCCCAAGGTTATTTATAGATTCAATGCCATCCCCATCAAGCTACCAATGAGTTTCTTCACAGAATTGGAAAAAACTGCTTTAAAGTTCATATGGAACCAAAAAAGAGTCTGCATTTCCAAGACAATCCTAAGTCAAAAGAACAAAGCTGGAGGCATCACGCTACCTGACTTCAAACTATACTACAAGGGTACAGTAACCAAAACAGCATGGTACTGGTACCAAAACAGAGATATAGACCAATGGAACAGAACAGAGTCCTCAGAAATAATACCACACATCTACAGCCATCTGATCCTTGACAAACCTGACAAAAACAAGAAATGGGGAAAGGATTCCCTATTTAATAAATGGTGCTGGGAAAATTGGCTAGCCATAAGTAGAAAGCTGAAACTGGATCCTTTCCTTACTCCTTATACGAAAATTAATTCAAGATGGAATAGAGACTTAAATGTTAGACCTAATACCATAAAAACCCTAGAAAAAAACCTAGGTAGTACCATTCAGGACATAGGCATGGGCAAGGACTTCATGTCTAAAACACCAAAAGCAATGGCAACAAAAGCAAAAATTGACAAATGGGATCTCATTAAACTAAAGAGCTTCTGCACAGCAAAAGAAACTACCATCAGAGTGAACAGGCAACCTACAGAATGGGAGAAAATTTTTGCAATCTACTCATCTGACAAAGGGCTAATATCCAGAACCTAAAAAGAACTCAAACAAATTTACAAGAAAAAAACAAACAACCCCATCAAAAAGTGGGCAAAGGATATGAACAGACATTTCTCAAAAGAAGACATTCATACAGCCAACAGACACATGAAAAAATGCTCATCATCACTGGCCATCAGAGAAATGCAAATCAAAACCACAATGAGATACCATCTCACACCAGTTAGAATGGCAATCATTAAAAAGTCAGGAAACAGGTGCTGGAGAGGATGTGGAGAAATAGGAACACTTTTACACTGTTGGTGGGATTGTAAACTAGTTCAACCATTATGGGAAACAGTATGGCAATTCCTCAAGGATCTAGAACTAGACGTACCATATGACCCAGCCATCCCACTCCTGGGTATATACCCAAAGGATTATAAATCATGCTGCTATAAAGACACATGCACACGTATGTTTATTGCGGCACTATTCACAATAGCAAAGACTTGGAATCAACCCAAATGTCCATCTGTGACAGACTGGATTAAGAAAATGTGGCACATATACACCATGGAATATTATGCAGCCACAAAAAAGGATGAGTTTGCGTCCTTTGTAGGGACATGGATGCAGCTGGAAACCATCATTCTTAGCAAACTATGACAAGAAGAGAAAACCAAACACCGCATGTTCTCACTCATAGGTGGGAACAGAACAGTGACATCACTTGGACTCGGGAAGGGGAACATTACCCATCGGGGCCTATCATGGGGAGGAGGGAGGGGGGAGGGATTGCATTGGGAGTTATACCTGATATAAATGATGAATTGATGGGTGCTGACGAGTTGATGGGTGCAGCACACCAACATGGCACAAGTATACATATGTAACAAACCTGCACGTTATGCACATGTACCCTAGAACTTAAAGTATAATAAAAAAAAAAAAAAAAAAAAAGAACTGGAAAAAGACAAGGATGCCCACTTTCACCACTGTTATTTAACATAGTACTAGAAGTCCTAGCCAGAGCAATCAGACAAGAGAAAGAAATAAAAGGCATCCAAATCAGAAAAGGGAAAATCAAATCGTCCATCTTTGCAGATGACATGATTGAATATTTAGAAAAACCTTAAGACTCCATCAAAAAATCTCTTAGAATTAATAAACAAATTCAGCAAAGTTACAGCATACAAAATCAACATACAAAAGTGAGTAGCATTTCTATACACCAATAACAAACTACTGAGAAGGACACCAAGAAGGCAATCTTATTTGCAATAGCCACAAAAAAGAATAAAATAAAATATCTAGGAATACATTTAACCAAGGAGGTGAAAGACTTCTACGATGAAAACTACAAAACATTGATGAATGCAATTAAGGAAGACACAAACAAATGAAATGAAGAGACACCTCATGCTTTTTGATTGGAAGAATTAATATTAAAATGATCATACTACATGATATAGTTTGGATGTTTACCCTTCCAAATCTCATGTTGAAATTTGATTCTCAATGTCAGAGGTGAGGTCTAATGGGTGGTGTTTGCCTCCTGGTGGTGGATTGCTCATGGTTGCCTTGGGGCCATCCTTTTGGTAATGAGTGAGTTGTCACTCTATTAGTTCTCTTGATATCTGGCTGTTAAAAAGAGCCTGGTACCTTCTCTTCCTTCATCATGTGATGTTGGCTTCCCTTCCCCTTTTGCCACGCTACCTGAGGACCTCACCAGAGGCAGATGCTGATGCCATGCTTGTTCAGTAGTAAGACTGTGAGCCAAATAAATCTCTTTTCTTTATAAATTACCCAGCCTCAAGTATTCCTTTATAGCAGTGCAAATGTACTAAGACACTACCTAGAACCTGAATAACCATAGCAACCCTGAGCAAGAAGAATAAAGTTTGAGGCACATCATACTATCTACCTTCAAAATACACTACAAAGCTACAGTAACCAAAACAGTCTGCTATTGGTATGAAACAGACACATGGACCAATTAAACAGAATAGAGAACCTAGAAATAAGTCAATGTATTTGTAGTTGACTGACTGATTTTTGACAAAAGGCATCAAGAACATACATCGAGAGAAGGATCCCTCTTCAACAAATGATGCTGGCAAGACTGGATATCCACATGAAGAATGAAACCATACCCCTCTCTCACCACACATATAAATCAAAGGAAAATGGATTAAATACTTAAATATAACACCTCAACCTATAAAACTACTAGAAGAAAACACTGGGAAAATACTCCAAGACATTGATGGGCAGATATTTTATTGCTAAGATTTCAAAAGCACAGGCATCAAAAGCAAAAGGAGACAAACTTTTAGACAAACTAAAAAGCTTCTACACAGGAAAGGAAACAATTAACAGAGCAAAAAGATAACCTGATGAATAGGAGAAAATATTTGCAAACAAACTCTTCATCTAACAGAGTGCTAATATCCAGAATATTTTAAAACTTGAATACCTCGACAGGAAAACAAAACAAACAACCCCATTACAAAGTGAGTGGGCTGGGCATGGTGGCTCATGCCTATAATTCCAGCATTTTGGGAGGCCAAGGAGGGCAGATCACTTGAGCCCGGGAGCTTGAGACCAGCCTGGGCAACACAGTGAAATCCCATCTCTACAAAAAACTACAAAAATTGGCTGGGTGTGATGGTGCATGCCTGTGGTCCCAGCTACTTGGGGGACTGAGGTGAGAGGATTGCTTGAGCCCTGGAGGTCGAGGCTGCAGTGAGCTGAGACTGTGCCACTCCACCCCAGCCTAGACAACACAGTGAGATCCAGTTTAAAAAAAAAAAAAAAAAAAAAGGCAGGGGTGGAAGCAAAGGTTATAAAGGTTACGAATAGACATTTCTCAAAATAAGATAACAATATGGAGATTTCTCAAAAACTAAAAATAGAACTTAATCATATGATCCAGAAATCCTATTTATCCAAGGGAAAGGAAATCAGTATACCAAAAGAATACCTCCATATTGTTGCAAATCATTGAATCTCATTCTTTTTTGTCTGAATAGTACTCCTTTGTGTATATGCACCACATTTTCCTTATCCATTCATCTGTTGATGGACGCTTAGATTGCTTCCAAATCTTAGCAATTGTAAACAGTGCTGCAATAGACATAGGAGTGCAGATATCTCTTTGATATATTGATTTCCTTTTGGGGGGTATATACCCAGCAATGGGATTGCTGAATCACATGGTAGCCCAATTTTTAGTTTTGCAAGGAACCTCCAAACTGTTCCCCATAGTGGTTGTACTAATTTACATTCTTATAAACAGTGTTCAAGTGTTCCCTTTTCTCCACATCCTCACCAGCATTTGCTATTGCCTGTCTTTTGGATATAAACCATTTAACTGGGGTAATATGATATCTCATTGTATTTTTGATTTGCACTTCTCTGATGATCAATGATGTTGAGCACTTTTTCATATGCCTATTATGTTAAGTGAAATAAGCCAGGTACAAGAAGGCAAACATCGCATACTCTCACTTATTTCTGGGATCTAAAAATCAAAACAGTTGAACTCATGGACATAGAGAGTAGAAGGATGTTTATCAGAGGCTGGGAAGGGTAATGGGGGGCTGGGGAGAAGGTGGAGATGGTGAATGGGTACAAAAAAAAAACAGAAAAAATGAATAAGACCTCCTATTGATAGCACAATAGGGTGACTATAGTCAATAATAACCTAATTGCATATTTTTAAATAAGTTAAAGAATGTAACTGGATTGCTTGTAACACAAAGGATAAATGCTTGAGGGAATGGAAACCCCATTCTCCTCAGTGTGCTTATTTCTCATTGCACACCTGTATCAGAACGTCTCATGTACTCCATAAATATATATACCTAGCATGTACCCACAGACATTTTTAAAAATTTTTTTTAAATTAAAAAACAAAGGAATAACTGTACCCCTATGTTTCTTGCAGCACTATTCACAATAGCCGAGATATGAAATCAACCTAAGTGTCCATCAAAGGATGAATGAATAATTAAACATTATACACACACACACACACACACACACACACACACAATGGAATACTATTCAGTCCCCCCAAAAATGAAATCTTACTATTTGCAGCAACATGGATGGCCTGGATGACATTACGTTATGCAGAATAAGCCAGGCACAGAAAGACAAATATCACATGTTCTCACTCATATATGTGAGCTAAAAAAGTCATCTCATGGAGACAGAGAGTAAATGATAGTTACCAGAGGCTGGGAAGGGTGTGTGTGTGGTGGGTGGGCAAGATGAGGAGAGGTTAATAGGTCCAAACATACAGTTAAACAGAAGGAATAAGTAAGTTCTCATGTTCAACAGCACAGTAGGGTGACTATAGTTATAAACAATATATTGTATATTTGTAAATAGCTAGAAGAGAAGATTTGAAATGTTATCAATACAAAGAAATGATAAATATTTGAAGAGAAGGATATCCTAAATACCCTGACTTGATCATTTACACTCATGCAGCATTCCATGCTTGAGTTAAAATGTCACATGTACTCCATAAATATGTACACACATTATAGATCAGTAAAAATAATAAAAAGAGAATAGTGCATTGGAAGAACAAGCTTCCAGAAAACAACAGGTAAAATTCAAATTGGAAGATCTTCTCTGAAGAAAGATTGTGACTATTTATAAATCATAACTCTATGTCTACCTACATTAAAAGGGAGAATAGAATTATGAAAGTTTAAAAGGAAAATTTCAAATTTATATCAGAGCTTAATGATTCTTTAAAATATAATTTAATATCTTATCCACTCATCTTAGAAATAATGTATAGTCTAAGGAATAAATATGTTGAAAACAAGGAAGCCCAAAGACCAATGATGTATCTGAGTCAGGGAATCCAACTCTTTTAAAAATTTTACTACATGGGTAGTTGTATATCAAATTTTTCTTTGTACCATTTTACAGTTGTCTAATAAAAACTTTCCTCTTAGAGAAGGAATCTACAAGGCAATTCTTGATATCTTTAAAATTATGTAAAGGACGGCCGAATAGGAACAGCTCCAGTCTGCAGCTCCCAGTGTGATCAACACAGAAGACAGGTGATTTCTGCATTTCCAACTGAGCCTCCGCTGTTGATACCCAGGCAAACAGAGTCTTAAGTGGACCTCCAGCAAACTCCAGCAGGCCTGCAGCTGAGGGACCTGACTGTTAGAAGGAAAACTAACAAACAGAAAGGAATACTATCAACATCAACAAACAGGATAATCATACCAAAACCTCATCTGTAGGTCACCAACATCAAAGACCAAAGGTAGATAAAACTGCAAAGATGGGGAGGAACCAGAGCAGCAAAGTAGAGAATTCTAAAAAGCAGACTGCCCCTCCGCCAAAGGATCACAGCTCCCCACCAGCAACAGAATAAAGCTGGACAGAGAATGGATTTGATGAGCTGACAGAAGTAGGCTTCAGAAGGTCTGTAATAACAAACTTCTCTGAGCTAAAGGGGCATATTCTAACCCATGGCAAGGAAGCTTAAAAACCTTGAAAAAAGGTTAGATGAATGGCTAACTAGAATAAACAGTGTAGAGAAGACCTTAAATGACCTGATGGAGCTGAAAACCACGGCACAAGAACTTTGTGATGCATGCACAAGCTTCAATAGCCAATTCAATCAAGTGGAAGAAAGGATATCAGTGATTGAAGACTTGGACAAAGACTCAAGACCCATCAGTGTGCTGAATTAAGGAGACCCATCACCTTCAGAGACACACATAGACTTAAAATAAAGGGGTGGAGGAAGATCTAACAAGCAAATGGAATGCAAAAACAAAAAAACAAAAAAACAAAAAAAAAAACAGGGGTTGCAATCCTAGTCTCTGATAAAACAGACTTTAAACCAACAAAGATCAAAAGACACAAAGAAGGCCATTACATAATGGTAAAGGGATCAATTCAACAAGAAGAGCTAACTATTCTAAATATATATGCACCCAATACAGGAGCACCAGGATTCATAAAACAAGTCCTTAGAGACCTATCAAGAGATTTAGACTCCCACACAATATTAATGGGAGACTTTAACACCCCCCTGTCAATATTAGACAGATCAACAAGACAGAAAGTTAACAAGGATATCCAGGACTTGAACTCAGCTCTGCACCAAGAAGACCTAGTAGACATCTACAGAACTTTCCACAGCAAATCAACAGAGTATACATTCTTCTCAGCATCAGATCACACTTATTCTAAAATTGACCAAATAATTGGAAGTAAAGCACTCCTCAGCAAATGTAAAAGAACAGAAATCACAACCAACAGTCTCTCAGACCACAGCTCAATCAAATTAGAACTGAGGATTAAGAAACTCACACAAAACCACACAACTACATGGAAACTGAACAACATTCTCCTGAATGATTACTGGGTAAATAACGAAATGAAGGCAAAAATAAAGATGTTCTTTTGAACAAATGAGAACAAAGACACAATACACCAGAATCTCTGGGACACATTTAAAGCAGTGTGCAGAGGGAAATTTATAGCACTAAACACCCACAAGAGAAAGCAGGAAAGATCTAAAATCAACACCCAATTATCACAGTTAAAAGAACTAGAGAAGCAAGAGCAAACAAATTCAAAAGCTAGCAGAAGAAACAACCAAGATTAGAGCAGAATTGAAGGAGATAGACACACAAAAAACCCTTAAAAAAATCAATGAATCCAGAAGTTGGTTTTTCAAAAAGATCAACAAAGTTGATAGACCGTTAGCAAAACTAATAAAGAAGAGAGAAGAATCAAATAGATGCGATAGAAAATGACAAAGGGGTATCACCACCAATCCCACAGAAATACAAACTACCATCAGAGAAAACTATAAACACCTCTATGCAAATAAAATAGAAAATCCAGAAGAAATGGATAAATTTCTGGACACATACACCCTCCCAAGACTTAAACCAGGAAGAAGTTGAATCTCTGAATAAACCAATAACTGGCTCTGAAATTGAGGCAATAATTAATAGCCTACCAACCAAAAAAAATCCAAGAGACAGATTCACAGCCGAATTCTACCAGAGGTAAAAAGAGGGGCTGGTACCATTCCTTCTGAAACTAATCCAATCAATAGAAAAAGGAGGAATCCTCCCTAACTCATTTTATGCAGCCAACATCATCCTGATACCACAGGCTGGCAGAGACACAACAAAAAAAAGAGAATTTTAAACTAATATCCCTGACGAACATCGACGCGAAAATCTTCAATAAAATATCAGTAAACTGAATCCAGTAGTACAACAAAAAGTCTGTCCACCACGATCAAGTTGGCTTCATCCCTGGGATGCAAGGCTGGTTCAACATACTCAAATCAATAAACATAATCCACATAAACAGAACCAATGACAAAAACCACATGATTATCTCAAGAGATGCAGAAAAGGCCTTTAACAAAATTCAACACTACTTCATGCTAAAAACTCTCAATAAACTAGGTAATGATGGAACACATCTCAAAATAATAAGAGCTATTTATGACAAACCCATAGCCAATATCATACTGAATGGGCAAAAGCTGGAAGCATTCCTTTTGAAAACCAGCACAAGACAAGGATGCTCTCTCTCACCACTCCTATTCAACATAGTATTGGAAGTTCTGGCCAGGGCAATCAGGCAAGAGAAAGAAATAAAGGGTATTCAATTAGGAAAAGAGGAAGTCAAATTGTCCCTGTTTGCAGATAACATGATTGTATATTTAGAAAACCCCATCATCTCAGCCCAAAATCTCCTTAAACTGATAAGCAACTTCAGCAAAGTCTCAGGATACAAAATCAACATTCAAAAACCGCAAGCATTCCTATACACAAATAACAGAAAAACAGAGAGCCAAATCATGAGGGAACTCCCATTGACAATTGCTACAAAGAGAATATAATATCTACGAATCCAACTTACAAGGGATGTGAAGGACCTCTTCAAGGAGAACTACAAACCACTGCTCAATGAAATAAAAGAGGACACAAACAAATGGAAGAACATTCCATGCTCATGGATTGGAAGAATCAATATTGTGAAACTGGCCATACTGCCCAGGGTAATTTATAGATTCAATGCCTTCCCCATCAAGCTACCAATGACTTTCTTCACAGAATTGGAAAAAACTACTTTAAAGTTCATATGGAACAACAACAACAACAACAACAAAAAAAAAAAAAAAAAAAACCCCGCATAGCCAAGACAATCCTAAGCAAAAAGAACAAAGCTGGAGGCATCATGCTACCTGACTTCAAACTATACTACAAGGCTACATTAACCAAAACAGCATGGTACTGGTGCCAAAACAGATATATAGACCAATGGAACAGAACAGAGGCCTCAGAAATAACACCACACATCTACAACCATCTGATCTTTGACAAACCTGACAAAAACAAGAAATGGAGAAAGGATTCCCTATTTAATAAATGATACTAGGAAAACTGGCTAGCCATATGTAGAAAGCTGAAACTGGATCCCTTCCTTACACCTTATACAAAAATTAATTCAAGATGACTTAAAGACTTAAATGTTAGACCTAAAACCATAAAAACCCTAGAAGAAAACCTAGGCAATACCATTCAGGACATAGGCATGGGCAAGGACTTCATGACTAAAACACCAAAAGCAATGGCAACAAAAGCCAAAATCGACAAATGGGATCTAATTAAACTAAATAGCTTCTGCACAGCAAAAAAAAACAATCATCAGAGTGAACAGGCAACCTACAGAATGGGAAAAAATTTTTGCAATCTAACCATCTGACAAAGGGCTAATATCCAGAATCTACAAAGAACTTAAACAAATTTACAAGAAAAAAACAGCCCCATCGAAAAGTGGGCAAAGGATATGAACAGACGCTTCTCAAAAGAAGACATCTATGCAGCCAACAGACACATGAAAAAATGCTCATCATAACTGGTCATCCAATAAATGCAAATCAAAACCAGAATGAGATACCATCACATGCCAGTTAGAATGGCAGTCATTAAAAAGTCAGGAAACAGATGCTGGAGAGGATGTGGAGAAATAGGAACGCTTTTACGCTGTTGGTGGGAGTGTAAATTAGTTCAACCATTGTGGAAGACAGTGTGGCCTAAAACCAGAAATGCCATTTGACCCAGCAATCCCTTTACTGGGCATATACCCAAAGGATTATAAATCATTCTACTATAGACACATACACATGTAGGTTTATTGCAGCACTGTTCAGAATAGCAAAAGCTTGGAACCAACCCAAATGCCCATCAATGATAGACTGGATAAAGAAAATGTGGCACATATATACCATGGAATACTATGCACTCATAAAAAAGGATGAGTTCATGTCCTTTGTAGGGACATGGATGCAGCTGGAAACCATCATTCTGAGCAAACTGTCACAAGGACAGAAAACCAAACACCGCATGTTCTCACTCATAGGTGGGAATTGAACAATAAGAACACTTGGACACAGGGTGGGGAACATCACCCACTGGGACTTGTCGGTCAGTTGGGGACTGGGGAAGGGATAGCATTAGGAGAAATACCTAATGTAAATGATGGGTGGATGGGTGCAGCAAACCAACATGGCACATGTATACCTATGTAACAAACCTGCACGTTGTGCACGTGTACCCTAGAACTTAAAAAGTATAATAATAAAAAAAATTATATAATCCATAAGCCCAGACCTCTGGATGAAGTTTTTTTGTTCTAACGCTGTTGGGATTAGGTAACAATGAGTATTTGAGTAATCTTGGGTACCAATTTTTGAGAAATTGGGTGATTCAACATAAGGGTTTATTTATTTAAATAAATAACTGAATTCTCATTATTTTTTCCTAAACTGATTTGACTTATGGATAACATCTTTTTGTAGAATTGTATTGACTAGTGGTTTAATGAAATTAACTTTGGGAAAATTTGGATAGATATTAGAAAATTAGGTTTCATTTCTTGAGAAAACAGGTTTGATCCCATAGAAAGATACTAAAAATGAATGAGAATATGAGGTATGGTTAGCTCTAAAAAAAGTGAGAAATGAGTACTCGGTCATAAATGTACTGATTAAGAAAAAAGAAGGTATATAGAAGGTATGTTAGAGAATCCAGGCAGTTTCTTTTAAGGAAGCCCTGGTTTGGGTATCTTACCAGAACAGATCACTCCAACATCTTCACCGTGACTGCAGTCATTATTTCCCCACCCACTGTTCCTGCATGACCAGAGATCTGACTCATCTCCATCACAGGAAATGTCATCGAGCCAAATTTTTCCATATCCTGTAGAAGTGTTTCCCAGACCCATGCCAATGATAGAAGTTGGGCAGTCCAGCTGGCTACACACCACAGCCGCAGCAATACTGTTCCAGCCATCATCACACACTGTGCCCCACTGTTCTTGAAAGTACACCTCCAGTCTTCCCGAGCAGCGGCTGCTGCCGCCCGCCAGCCTCAGGCCCCATGTTGCATTACCTGCACCAAGACCAATGAAGCAAGTAGTTAATGGGTGTGATGGTTTATTTTATATGTCAACTTGGCTGGGCTATGATACCCAGTTATTTGGTCAAACAAACACCAGTCAAACAGACAGTGCTGTGAAGGTATTTTTTCAGATGTGATTAACCTTTAAATCAGCAGACTTTGAGTATAGCCAATTATCCTCCATAATGTGGGTGGGCCTCATCCAATCAGTTGAAGACCTTAAGAGAAAAGACTGAAGTCCCCCAAGAAAGAAGGAATTCTACTTCCGCACTTTCTTGAGATTCAAGACTGCAACATCAGCTCTTCTCTGCAGTCTGCTGGCATCCTCTTCAGATTTTGGACTTACAAGTCCCCACAATGGCTTATAAAATTGATGAACCAATTCCTTAAAATAAATCTCTGTCTTTCTCTCTCCTTCTCTCTCTCTACATACATACATATGCGCGCGCACACACACGCACACACACACACACGTACACACACATACACGCACACACACACACAGAGAAGAAAGGCTCACATTCCATTGGTTTTGTTTTCCTGGAGAACCCTGAATAATGCAGATTTGGGTACTAATAGTGGTTCTAGAGGAACAAAATCTTAAGGATGAGTTTTATGAATTGATGCTATAATTCAAAAATTGATTCTAGAATTGGTTCTCTAACCTGATAAAAATTTAATGACACTAATGATTCTATATCCAGTAGTAAAGAGGGCACTGAAATCCATGGCATGATGTGGCAATAGATATATACATAATCTCATCATTAGATATTCCTAATCAAATACTCATAGGAGGTAAAGTTCTGAATGAACATATATTTGTTAACCTAGGACATTTCTGTCAAACTTACAAGCATAATGAGATTGGCTGGCTACTCCCCATTGCACTGGACAAAGTGGGGAAAGAAAAGAATGAATTTAGAGATTCAAATTCCCACCTGAACCTGCAAGTTTTTATGTCTTCCTGGAAAGAAACTCACGTCTCTTATAGCCACAGAACTGAGATTACTGAAAACCTTCACCTGGTAAGGTACTGAATTCTCAACCTCACAAGATGTCTACTGTCTAAGTGAGGGATTTAATTGGGATGGAACGGAATTCTGAACATTGGGATGGGGTAATATGGGGAGACCTGATAAGGTTGGGAACATTGAAACCCTAAATTCTACTGTTTCTCCTTTAACAGTAGAGACAACCATCCACCTCTGTATGAGAATATTAATCCTACTTTGCTTGAAGAAATTGAATCTCTCCTGAGAAAATTGCCTTGAAAGGCACTCCTGATTCTCCTCAGCACCCATTCCATCAGCCCTCTTTACATCTAGACTCAAGTCCCAGCAAGCTCCAAAACATGAGGTACAAAGTGTCTAATGTGGAAGTGCACACAAACAACCATGATTTTTCCAATTTACACAGACAGGTATCAGAATATATGTGAGAATGAATACTAAGGATCTGAGATAATGCTGGAAGGAACATAAAGTTGGATCAGGGTGAATTTACTGATATGAGCCCTAAGCAGAGATTCTAGATTTAATGATGCAGCTAAGGGTTAGAAAGGCACTAATAGTTTGTTGGACTGGTTGGGTGAAACATGTACCCAAAGGTGGCCTACGCTTAATGAAGTTGAAAGGCCAGACTGCTTCTGTATTTGGTAGGGGAAGGGATCCAAAGGGTCATGGTCAGGGTTGTCTACTAATTTCTTATTTTACCTGTATAAGCAGAAGAGTTCCAGGTAAAGTGAACTGAAGTCTAACTTAAAGACAAGAGTCATGACCCCTCAATCAATTCCCAGATGTGAGCCAGTTTATAGACCCAGAAGCCCCTCCTATGGGGAATACTACTTATCTTGTCAGGAAATAATAAATAAGAACAAGTCTTACCTGAGCAAGTTACAATCACATCCTCTCTGTGTACACAATTATGCTTTCCCCATCCATTATGTTTACAGTCCCAGATATCTGACTCATTTCCAATGCAAGAAACATCATCCAGCCAAATAG
Organism: Piliocolobus tephrosceles; assembly: GCF_002776525.5. Taxonomy (NCBI): domain Eukaryota; kingdom Metazoa; phylum Chordata; class Mammalia; order Primates; family Cercopithecidae; genus Piliocolobus; species Piliocolobus tephrosceles. Next base: position 7,725,207 of record NC_045443.1, read on the forward strand.
GTCCTGATGCTTCTTTAAAATAGGTTATACCAAACATACGGATAGGCTTTCCACATCCCAGTCGTTTACACACAACAGCTGCATTCTTTGTGCTCCATCTGTCATGACACACGGTACCCCACTCTCCTTGGTATTTCACCTCCAATCTCCCGTAACAGGGGCTATCCGCCCCGGCAAGTCTTAGGTCCAGATCTGCCTTATCTGCAAGCAAGACAAAATCACATATTTGAGATCAAATGAGAGGGTCTTTTCCGAAGACTGAAAAGACTCTCTAAATTCACCACTATGAGGCTTTGCCTAATAGGTGATACATTAGGCATACTTTTGGATGAAAAGTTTGGTTTTCTTTCTTTTGACAATTTTTTATTCAATTTTTGGAGAGAATGTGTCTCTAAAGCATGAAACAACAAAAGCAAATTTACTGAAGTAAAGCCTGGGGAATGTTATAAAGCCTCCAAGAATGATGGGTTTGGATAAGATGAGCAACGTGGAAGCATGCAGAGAAGTTCTTTGAGGTATGGATAAAATTCAGGAGATAACTCTGGCAGGTTTCTGCAGTGGAGTCCAGCATCAGCACCAAAGCTCATTCCCTCATAGTCTTCATTTTAGTTTGTCCACCATGTTTTATAAGATAAAGGGAGGCATATGTACATGAAACTGCCCTTTCATAAAATAAATTCCTTTTTAATTCTTAATTTTTCCAGTGTTCAAAGCACTTGATAAATTTTGAGAAAATCCTTGCTTCTTTCCTTCCTCCCTCCCTCCTTTTCTTCTTTCTTTCTTTCCTTTTCTTCTTTCTTCCTTTTTCTTCTTTCTTCCTTTTTCTGTCTTCTTTCATTCTTTCTCTCTCTTCAGTTCTTTCTTCCTTTCTTCTTTCCTCTTTTCTTTTTCTTTCTCTCTCCTCTTTCTCTCTCTTTTCTTTCTTCTCTCTCTTCTTTCATTCTCTCTCCTTTCTCTCTCTTTCTCTTTCTTTCTGACTTCTTTGTTTCTCTTTTCTTTCCTTCCTGGCTCCCCTCCCCCTCCCTCCTCCTCCCCTTTCTTTTTCTTTCTTTCTTTCTTTCTTTTTCTTTCTTTCTCTCTTTCTTTTGTTCTTTTCTTCCTTTCTTCCTCTTTCTTCCCCTTTCTTCTTTCTTCCTTTTTCTGTCTTCTTTTATTCTTTGTCTCTCTTCAGTTCTTTCTTCTCTCTTCCTTTCTTCTTTCCTTCTTTCTTTCTTTTTCTCTTTCTCTCTCCTCTTTCTCCTCTCTTTCTCTCTCTCTGTTCTTTCTTCTCTTCTTTCATTCTCTCTCCTTTCTCTCTCTTTCTTTCTTTCTGACTTCTTTCTTTGTTTCTCTTTTCTTTCCTTCCTTGCTCCCTTCCCCCTCCCTCCTCCTCCTCTCTCTTTTTCTCTTTCTTTCTTTCTTTCTTTCCTCTTTTTCTTCTTTCTTTTTTTCTTCCTTTCTTCCTTTCTTCCTCTTTCTCTCTCTCTTTCTTTCTTTCCAGGGACTTGCTCTGTCACCCAGGCTAGAGTGCTGTGGCACAATCTTGGTTCACTACAACCTCTGCCTTCAGGGTTTAATCTTCCCACCTCAGCCTCCCAAGTAGCTGGGATTACAGGCGCACACCACCACGGCCAGCTATTTTTTGTGTTTTAGTAGAGACAGGGTTTCACCATATTGCCCAGGCTGGTCTAGAACTCCTGACCTCCTTTCGGCCTCCCAAAGTGCCAGGGTTACAGGCATGAGCCACCGTGCCCAGCCAAGAAATATTTTGCTATGTAGGTACTACTGTGATATAGGAAATATTTTATAATGGGTCACTTTAAAAATTCTAAAAGCCTTCCAATTTCTTTACTTGCTATCCAGTACAACAACTCTTCCATGTGTCTATAATAATCTTACATTCTATTCAACCTAGTATGTGTGTGTATTTTAAAACATAATATTTAATAATTGCATAGGATACCATCATATGGAGATATAGAGATTCTGTAAGTTATTTAACCAAGACACAATTCTTGATTACTTATGTTATGGTTAATTTTTCATTTTCACAAATTATGCTGCCATGGACATCCTTACACTTAAAGTTTTGAGTATGTTACCAAGTACTTCCGTGATATAATGGAAACCAATGTATTCAGTGTAGGTTAAATGTATGGGTGTACGAACAGATATATGATGTATGTATATATAATATATATCATTTCCAGATATACTAAATAAAAATTCATAGAAATAAAGCAAAGGAAAAATTTAAATTCCTGATGCAAATAAATATACAAATGAAGTAGTGTATCCTATTCTAGTATAGGGTAACTGGATAGTATAATGATATAATTTCTGCACAAATCAAACCAATTTATATTTATATGGTATTTTAAGAGACTGGGCTTTGCTACATTGCCCAGGATGGAGTGGAGTGGCTATGTACAGGTGCAATCATAGCACCTTACAGTCTCTATCTCCTGGGCTCAAGTGATATTCCTGCCTCAGCCTCCTGAGTTGCTGGGACAACAGGCATGTGCCACCATGCCCAAACAATTCATAGGTTTAATATTACCTTAAAAACAATTCTAATTTTAATCCATATTTAGAAGAATAAGGAGAAAAAAGTAGCAAGGATTTTATGAAAAATAAGAATACTTAGGGAATATATATCTCAGTACATATTAGCCTATAGAAAGCTACAATAGTTAAATGTGTTAAAGTTAGTTAAAGTAGTTAAAGTTAAATGTGATGGTTCTAGAAATAGAAGAGGAGGACTATGTATTTTATAAAGGGACTCTGTAAAATACACAGAGTTCTCACACATTATGAAGACAAAGAAGTCACACAACCGAAAAATGGCCAAAGAACCAGAAATGCTAACACATAAACAAATACAAATAAGTTGCTAATAAAGAATTGGGGAAAAGCTCTCATTTGTTATCAAGGAAGTAAGATTTTTGAGCACTGACTTTGGAGCTAAAACAGTCCATATTTGAACTCCAGCTTCACTACTGCCCTGATAGCTGAGTGACCTGGGTGAGTTACTTTCTCTCAGTACCTCTATTTCCTCACTGTAAAATAGAAATTAGAATAGTAACCCCCTTCCTGGGATTCCATGAGGATTCCATGAACCCATATATGTAAACTAATAGAACACTGCCTGGAACACCATAAATATTCAATAAATGTTCATTAATATTATTATATTTTTAAAATCAGATTAACAGTTATTCTAAAATATGAAAACATTCAGTGTTAATATGATATAGTGAAATAATAGGGAACTGAAATCGAATAGAAGAAAAAAACACAATTTATAGACAATAATTTGTTAATATATATCCAAGACTTTAAAAAAAGATGCATATGGTTTTTACATGACAATTTCATTTTTAAGTATTTGGCAAATTACATAATCAAGTGTGAAAAATGTATTTCTCAGTATATCAAATAAAATCGTATTTTTAACAGTAAAAATTTGAAAACCTTTTAAAACTTAACATGATGAGATAGTTAAATAAATTATAGTACATTATGCAATATAGTAAGCAGCTTTTAACATTAAGATAGATTAGTAGTGGCCACGTGGAATATGTCTGTGGTATATTGTTCAGCACAAAGGGCACACACACACACACACACGATCCAGAAATATAAACAACAAAAAAAACCCCAAAAGAATGAATGGCAGCATTGCATGTGGATTTAAAAAATTCTTTTAATTTTTTTGTATTTTGACCTTTTCACTGCGTTTATAATTTGAAAAAGTAGTTTCCAAAAAGCAAAAGCAATTTTTATAATGTTTTATATCAATCTATAAAACCAAAATAAAATTGATGTGTACAAAAGAATTGATAGTTAACTTTGCCTACCAAATTGATCACATTAAATGTGAACAGAATAGATAGATAAATAGATTCATAAACCAAACTCCACTCTGCAATTTCTGGATACCATTATATATTATACTAATCTGACATTCTTGAATATAAGGTGTATGTAAGGTGTACATTCAAGAATGTCAGGTTAGTATAATATTAATAGTGAAAAATTATCAACAGCCTAAACACCAAGGAAAGAGCTCAGGTTAAATTTACTGTACTCATATGATAGAATAACATAAAGTTTTTTAATTTTAGTTTTTAAGAAATTAGTTTAAGGGTGTGGGAAAATGCAAATGTTATAGCAAGTGAGAGACAAGATACAAAATAAGGAGTTGCATTATCTACATTTCTATCCTTCCATCCACATATAAGGTATGTGTGTGCATTTCATTTACAAGAACATCATTCTTCATTTATCCTATATCTATCATCTATCAGGCTTTTAGGATATCAATAAATAACAGGACTATCTAGGTATACTCTCATGTAAATAGCATCATTGGAAATGGTTATGTAGGCTCACAATACTCCCCTGACACCTGTGCCCCCTCCCACTTAGGACTCTCTAGATATTCCTTTTTTTTTCCCCTTCATAAAGTGCCACAGAGAATAATGATAACTGGATTTTATTTATTTATTTATTTATTTATTTATTTATTTATTTATTTATTTACAAGATGAGGCCTCACTCTGTTGCCCTAGCTGGAGTGCAGTGACCGAATCATGGCTCACTGCAGCCTTGAATTTCTGGGATCAAGCAATCCTCCTGCCTTAGCCTACTGAGTAGCTAGGACCACAGGCATGTGCCCCCACACCCAGATAATTTTTAAATTTTTTGCAGAGGGAGTCTTGCTATATTACCCAAGTTGATTGTGAATCTTGGCCTCAAGTGTTCTTCCTGTGTTAGTCTCCCAAAGTGTTGAGGTTACAGGTATGAGCCGCTGCACCTAGCTTTGTTTTTTAAATATCTAACCTGTTTTTTCTGTTTAAAAGGTCTTGGAAATGTTTTATACGTAAAATAATTCATAAGTATTATACACACAGATTTTCTTTGTTTTCAATTCTACTAATGATATTCTAGATTCTTACAGAATTATACATCATATCAACATATGTATATAAATATATCTATATCAGCTATTTGGATTTGTATATATTCCTAATTCTCTATAATAAGCCTTAATTTATAATCAGAAATAAACAATGTATATTATTAAATAAAAAACTTAAAAAGCAGAAAAACTGTTAAGAAAACTGTAAAGTAGTACAACTCATTAGTTTAATATGAAGAGAGTTTTCCCAGTTATTTTAGAGACACAGATTATACTCATGCGGTGGTACCAGCTGTATCTGATTTCAGGAGAGACTGCTAGTGAGGAGAAACTCTCTTTTTACAATGTGCATTTGAAAAGTTCTTTGTGCCACTTAAGAGTATTTTGGGTTTTTTTTAAGGACCAAAAAACCTTTTTTTCAAGCTACTAAGTGCTTCTAACCTCCCAACAAATTATTTCTAAAAATTCAAATGTGTACTCTCTCATGATCTTTTAACCTTACCAGAACAAATTACTCCAGCATCTGATCTTCGGAAGCATGTTCGCTTTGCTTTTCCATCATATACGCAGTCCCAGAGAGATGACTCATTCCCAGAGCAAGATATGCTGTTTATCCAAATGTCTCTAGTTTCATTACTAGGTTTAGCACGACGACTGCCAAAGACACTAAACGGACATCCTAGCTGCTTACAAACCACAAGGGCTTGTTCATTCTTCCAGTTTTGGTCACATATTGTCCACCACTGTTCATGGATTCTCACCTCTACTCTCCCTGAACAATTGTCACTTCCATCTGCTAGTCGCAGTTCCAAATCTGCTCCATCTAGGATGAAGTCACAGAGAAACGTCTGAATTGGATTTGGGACAATATCATCAGCATCCTTCTCCTCCAACCTCCCCATGTGAAGATTAGATGTATCCTTCACATACTGAGAAAAGTAAAGACTGGAAATGCATTTTGTTTCAAAATTTCAACAAGAAGACTTCAATACTAAAGTACTTGTCGGTCTTTATGACAACAATCTTCTTTTAAATATGAACATTGAAATTATAATCCTAAGAACCTTGCTTTAGCCTTGCTAAAATTTAAGAAACTAAACATTACAATAAAAAGCCTTAGAATCCTATATGCCATTAATTACATTAATTTTCAAAATATTAGAGTGATTATTTTTAACACCATAAAATAAAATAAAGTGTTGGGAAATACTTGCCTTTCAGTAACTTCAGAAAGAAAAGGGACAAAAACAATGTGCAATTAGGAAAAAATCTCTCTTGGATTTAAATAGAAACATGTTCTTTCTCATACTGTTTTCTATGAAGAAGCAAGCCTTTGCTTATTAAACATATTTGCAGTAGGAAATGAAATTTGTTCAGTGGTAATTTTTGAAGGAACTGTGTGTTTTCGCTCTGTCAGCATGTGCATCACGTGACTTCTTTGTGTCCCTGTGACTCTGCTTTTTCATGCATACAAATAAATATGTTAAATAACCCCAAGAAAGTAAAAATGTGAAGAATTTTTCTTGAAATAATTGAGGAAAGAAGATATTTCTATACCTCATCTCCTCCCATTATTCAAGCTTTTCATACATCATTACAAAAGTGTAATTTGCTATCTAGTGAGAAATCTGGTTCCCATTGAATAGGTTAGTCTCGGGAGATTTGGAGGTTTATTTTCCTATAGATAGTGCGGGTATAATGATGATAATAATCATGCCTAAACCTGTGGAGAACTTCTTGGTTGCCTGGCACATTTTAGGTATTTTCCCTGCACTATTTTATTTAATGCTGTTATCCTAGTCATGATATAAGAAATCTGCAACTTGGAGATTGACTTATATAGGGTCACATAATTATCAAGTGACAGATTTTAAACTGTGAAACTGTGAACTGTTTTTGTTTGGTGAAAAAAAACTCCTTTGACTACAGGGCTGCAGAGAAGGCCAATGTATCTAACTACCCATTTTCCTGTGGGTTGGCCACATGCACATCTGTTTTCAGTGTTGGGATTGTTTTCCCACCTTGTTTTCACATCTGCATCATTCTTCCTGGCCCTTCCTTACTCTTCCAGAGGCACATCGTTCCGGAAGTTTCAGAGTTTGAATAGCAACTGGTCTTACAGTTAGGGATGTTATATCAAGTCAGAAGCACACTGTTATGAATTCACTTCATTGTAAGAAAATGTATCAAAATGATTAAGATTCTCTCTCTTCCTGTTTCCTCCCCCTCTCCTCTCATCTCTCTCATCTTCTCATGTCTCCCTCTTTTCTCTACCTCCCTTTTATGTGGAGGAAAATTTTTCTTGTAAATGATGGATTGACCACATATACTGTGGGAAACTCTTTTGAATGGTGAAAGTGGTCGTTCCCCAGATAAAACTTGCAAGCAAACTAGTATAAACAGAAAGAAAAGGATTAAAAGATATTCTGAATATATTATCCTTCCCAAAAGTCCTATGAGGGTGGCATAAATCCTGTGGCTAAGGTACAGCTAAACCCATAAACCTCTTTGTCTACATATGTTTTTCTATGTATATCGTTCCCTGCTGCATACTCTAGACTTAAGCAAAACTCTTCTTAAAAAAGGCGACCTGATCTCAAATTCTGTAGGAAATAAGATTAAGGCATCCTGTGTAAGGCTGGTCGAATAAGGTCAGTAATAATTTACTAAAGAAGCCTCTTCTATCAAGACAAACTGACTCTCAGAGGAAAATACTTGGCTCTACATCTAGGGATTCTCCTTTCATAAGAATATTAGAAGGTGTGGATTTAATCTTATTAAGACAGTGAACACGTTTAATTACATCTTTAAACATAAAATACTACTGTGAGAGAAATATGAATGATATTTTAACCCCTGATATACAAAACTATAAATAAACAGTGAGGGGTAACTTGCTTGTAGTTGAGAGTTGCAAACTAGAAAACAAATGGCTGCAGACAAAAATTTTACTAGTATAAGGTACAAAGTAATTAGCAAAGTCATAAATTTTTAGATAGGTACTCTTTGGAAATAGTTTATTTTAATGAGAGGAAGTGCTAAAACAAACTCAATGATAACATAGAAAAATATAGTTGTATCTATGAATATGCAAAGTGATTACACATTTAAAAATTATACTGAATATTAATATAAGCCATACACTTGTATAGATTAATAGCAATTTTGACTAGATTGGATATTTTGTTGCACCAATTAGAATTAAGTAAAATGGTGTGTTGGGGCTGGGTAAAAACCTTATTCCCATGAGGCTTACAATGTAATATGCTGCATAAAATACAGGCATGTTCCCTGAGGAAGAATTGAAAGTGTCAATTCTTACACATCACAATTGGTTGTAACTTCTTCAGGGTTTGGTCCTAGTTCTCCAAAATAGGAATTTTATCTGATGTAATCATGTGGATGTAAGTCTTACCTGAGCAGATCACAGACACATCGTTCTGATGAATACAGTCAAAATTTACGGTTCCAGAATGTCTGCAGTCCCAAAGAAAAGACTCATTACCGGAGCAGGAGACACCATCAAGCCATATAACATCAGACCCTGACTGCAAATGAGGCAAGCCAGCAAAGTGAAGTGCAGTTCCACATCCCAACTGCTTGCATACGACATCGGCTGCAGCATTGTTCCACTTATGGTGGCATATGGTCCCCCACCTTCCTTGGATTTTCAGCTCTACTCTCCCCACACAGCGGTTAGTTCCACCTACAAGCCTTAGTTCAAGATCACTACTATCTGAAACAGAGATATAAACACAAAGCCCAGGTGAAGTTTTGATCAGAAACTTCAGATTCCAGATCCTGCTATCCAAATTGAGATTCAATGAATGCCTAACTCTTGCTTTTTAAAATTCTTGTACACGTACAAGATTAATGTAATAGAATCTATCCCAGGAAAGGATCATGCTATGATGTTGACAATCCACCAGAATCTCTGGCATTTGGGGAATAAAGCACAACAGAGAGTAGAAATGCCCTTTCTGATTGTGAGTTAAGAATAAATCTATCAAAGGTCAAGAATGCATGTAAATTTGTTGTCAAAACATGAGCCTTTGCTGGCTCTGAGTCTAGCCAGCAACCATTTTAGAACTTATAACTGTGTATAAGCAGTGGCAATAAGATATCATTGTCATCACTGTCATCATCCTCTTATTCCTACTTCAAAAATTTTTCTTCCTTTGAATGAACATTTAACTCCACCTTCTTGCAATATAACTTCCAATTATTCATCTTACTGGAATTTACTCTTGAATGAAATGGAACAAATGAAACAAATGAAAAATAAAACTTCCAAAGGTGAAAGCAAGTGTGGCCAGCCATAAATTATGGACTTGTCATATTATTAAAATACTCTGTTGATTTAATTCAAATTATCAGCCTTTCCTTATTACCTTATTTCTTTATATCACTTAGCAAAATTGACCGCTACACATATATATATCATGCGTAGTGGTCAATTTTACTAAGTGATATAAAGAAAAAAGGAAATAAGGAAAGACTGAGAATTTGGATATTTTATATATGTATGTATATATATAGTGATCAATTTTGCTAGGTGATATAAGGAAATAAGGAAAGACTGAGAATTTGGACATATATACACACACACACACACACACACACACACATACACACAATCGTCTCACCATATCCACAGGGGGTGTGGTTCCAGGACTCCTATGGATACTAAAATCTGCAGATATTCAAGTTCCTTAGTTGGCCTTCCGTGTCTGCTGGTTTCACACCCACAGATCCAACTAAATGCAAAGTTTCCATCAGCGGTTGATTGACTCCATGGATGTGAAACCCACAGATTCTAAAGGCCAACTGTGTGTGTACATATATATTTTTACACTTAGCAAAACTGACCACTATATATATAAAATATTATATATAATATTTTATATTATATATTATATTTGCCTAGGTCTTCCAAGAATCCAAGAATACATTGTCTGTCTGTCTGTCTCCCTCTCTCTCCAATTGCTTGTTTTGTCCCCATATCTGTCAGTTAAATGAATGAGTCTTTTTTACAGATTATTTATCTTTATTTAATAAATTAACATACAGTAAAATTGGTCTTGTGTACACTTGTGTGCGTAGAGTTCTCTGAGTTGTAATATAGGCATTAATTTGTGTAACTATTACCACAGTGAGAATATAGAACTTTGTTACCCCATTCATTCATTGAAAGACAGTTAGTCACAGTGTATTATTATTTTAATATATTGCTAGGTTCAAGAAACAGAACGTTATATTAGCAATATTTTTAAACTATTTCTATTTTTTAGTTTTTGTTGATATATATCAGTTGTATGTATTTTGGGGATACATGTGATATTCTGATACCTATATAAAGTATGAAATATTCAAATTAGAGTAATTTGGATATCTGTCACCTCAAAATTTTGTCTTTTATTCGTGGTGAGAACACTCCAAATCTTCTCTTCTAACTATTTAGATGTTTTTTTCTTAATCTAATTATTGATTAAGGAAATAAATTCCCAGAAATAATGTGGAACCTTGGATCTAGGCATACTCAAAGTGATTCACAATTGGGCATGCCAGCTCTTTGAGTCAAAACAGTGCCTCTGCTTTTGTTATTTTGATGGGCTGGTTTGTTTTTTCCTGTAGATTTGCTTAAAGTTCCTTGTAGATTCTGGATATTAGCCCTTTGTCAGATGGACAGATTGCAAACATTTTCTCTCATTTTGTAGGTTGACTGTTCACTCTGACAATAGTTTCTTTTGCTGTGCAGAAGCTCCTTAGTTTAATTAGATCCCATTTGTCAATTTTGGCTTTTGTTGCCATTGCTTTTGGTGTTTTAGTTATGAAGTCTTTGCCCATGCCTTTGTCCTGAATGGTATTGCCTAGAAATACCTAGAAAACCTAGAATAGGTTTTCTTCTAGGGTTTTTATGGTTTTAGGTCTTACATTTAAGTGTTTAATCTATCTTGAGTTAATTTTTGTATAAGGTGTAAGGAAGGGTTCCAGTTTCAGTTTTCTGCATATGGCTATCCAGTTTCCTGATACCATTTATTAAATAAGGAATCCTTTCCCCATTGCTTGTTTTTGTCAGGTTTGTCAAGGATCAGATGGTTGTAGGTGTGTGGCATTATTTCTGAGGCCTCTGTTCTGTTCCATTGGTCTATGTATCTGTTTTGGTATCAGTAACATGCTGCTTTGGTTACTGTAGCCTTGAGGTACAGTTTGAAGTCAGATAGCATGATGTCTCCAGCTTTGTTGTTTTTGTTTAGGATTGTCTTGGCCAAACAGGCTCTTTTTTGGTTCCATATGCAATTTAACATATTTTTTTCTAGTACTGTGAAGAAAATCAATGATAGCTTGATGGGGATAGCATTGAATCTATAAATTACTTTAGGCAGTATGGCCCAAAGTAATTTTCATGATATTGATCCTATTTATGAGCATGGAATGTTTTTCTATGTTTGTGTCCTCTCTTATTTCCTTGAGCAGTGGTTTGTAGTTTTCCTTGAAGAGGTCCTTCACATCCCTTGTAAGTTGTATTTCTAGGTATTTTATTCTCTTAGTAGCAATTGTGAATGGGAGTTCACTCATGATTTGGCTCTCTGTCTATTATTGGTGTATAGGAATGCTTGTGATTTTTGCACATTGATTTCATATCCTGAGACTCTGCCGAATTTGCTCATGAGCTTAAGGAGATTTTGAGCTGAGACGATGGGGTTTTCTAAATATACAATCATGTCATCTGCAAACAGAGACTATTTGACTTCCTCTCCTTCTATTTCAATACCCTTTATTTCTTTCTCTTGCCTGATTGCCCTGGCCAGAACTTCTAATACTACGTTGAATAGGAGTGGTGAGAGAGGGCATCTTTGCCTTGTGCTGGTTTTCAAAGGGGATGCTTCCAGCTTTTGCCCATTCAGTATGATATTGGCTATGGGTTTGTCATAAATATCTCTTATTATTTTGAGATACATTCCATCAATACCTAGCTTATTGAGAGTTTTTACCATGATGGGGTGTTGAATTTTATTGAAGGCCTTTTCTGCATCTATTGAGATAATCATGTGGTTTTTGTCATTGGTTCTGTTTATGTGAAGGATTACATTTACTGATTTGCATATATTGAATCAACCTTGCATCCCAGAGATGAAGACGACTTGATCATGGTGGATAAGCTTTTTGATGTGCTGCTGGATTCGGTTTGCCAGTATTTTATTGAGGATTTTCACATCAATATTCATCAGGGATATTGGCCTGCAGTTTTTTGTTGTTGTTATTGTATCTCAAAACAGTGTAAAATAATTAACAAAATGGCATCAACAGGTTCTTACCTATCAATAATTGCTTTAAATGTAAATTGATTAAATTCTCTAATGAAAAAACAGAGTGGAGAGGTTAAAAAATGGCAAACAAGCGGCAGAACAAATGGACTTAACATATTTCTACAGAAAATTTTACCCAACAGCTGCAGAATATGCATTCTATTCATCAGCACATGGAATATTCTGTAAAATAGATCATATGATAGGCCACAAAACAAGTCTCCACACATTTAAGAAAATCAAAATTATATCAAGTACACTCTCATACCACAGTGGAAGAAAATTGGAAATCAGCCCCAAAAGAAATCCTCAAAACAATGCGAATACATGGAAATTACATAATCTGCTCCTGAATGAGCACTGGGTCAACAATGAAATCAAGATGGAAATTTAAAAATTCTTTGAACTGAATGGTAATAGTCACACAACCTATCAAAACCTCTGGAATAAAACAAAGGTGGTGCTAAGAGGAAAGTTCATAGCCTTAAATGCCTACATCAGAAAGTCTGAAAGAGCATAAATAGATATTTTTAAATTATTATTATTATACTTTAAGTTCTAGGGTACATGTGCACAATGTGCAGGTTTGTTACATATGTATACATGTGCCATGTTGGTGTGCTGCACCCATTAACTCATCATTTACATTAGGTATATCTCCTAATGCTATCCCTCCCCGCTCCGCCCTCCCCACAATAGGCCCTGGTATGTGATGTTCCCCTTCCTGTGTCCAAGTGATCTCATTGTTCAATTCCCACCTATGAGTGAGAACACACGGTGTTTGGTTTTCTGTTCTTGCGATAGTTTGCTGAGAATGATGGTTTGCAGCTGCATCCATGTCCCTATAAAGGACACGAACTCATCCTTTTTTATGGCTGCATAGTATTCCATGGTGTATATGTGCCACATTTTCTTAATCCAGTCTGTCACTGATGGGTTTCTACCCAGAGGAAAAGAAGTCATTATCTGAAAAAGGTATTTGCACATGCATGTTTATAGCAGCACAATTTGCAATTGTACAAACATGGCAACAACCCAAATGCCCATCAATCAATGAGTGGGTAAAGAAATTGTGATATATATATCACAATTTATATCTATATCTATATCTATGTATACACCATGGAATACTACTCAGCCATAAAAATGGAATGAAATAATGGCATTCACAGCAACCTGGATGGAATTGCAGACCATTATTCTAAGTGAAGTAACTCAGGAATGGAAAACCAAACATTGTATGTTCTCACTCATAAGTGGGAACTAAGCTATGAAGATGCAAAGGTATAGGAATGATATAATGGAGAATAGAGCAGCAGATCCTGACAAGGAGGATTCAACCACCACAGCGCTTGAGCTCTGCTAAGGGAAAAACTGCCTCCTCTAGGGGGTCCCTGAACTCCATGACTTCTGACTGGGAGAGAACTCCCAACAGGGGTTGACAGACCCCTCATACAAGAGAGCTCAGGCTGGCATCAGGCCGGTGCCCTCTGGGACAAAGCTTCTACAGGAAAGAGCAGGCAGCAATATTTGCTGTCCTGCACCCTCTGTTGGTGATAACCAGGCAAATAGGGTCTGGAGTAGAGCCCAAGCAAACTGCAGCAGACCTGGAGAAAAGGGGCATGACTGATAGAAGAAAAAACTAACAAACAAAAAGCAATAACATCAACATCAACTAAAGAACGTCCACACAGAAACCCCATCCAAAAGTCTTCAGCCACAAAGATCTAAGGTAGATTAACCCATGAAGATGAGGAAAAAACAGTGCATAAATGCTGAAAATTCCCAAAACCAGAATACCTCTTCTCCAAATGATTGCAACTCCTCTCCAGCAAGGGCATAAATGAGTTTGTATATATGTATTATACACACATGTATATAAACTATATACATATATATGTATGTATATACATACATAGAATAAGTTTGATGAACTGACAGAAGGAGGCTTCAGAAGGTGGGTAATAAACTCCTCTGAGCTAAAGGAGCGTGTTCTAACCTAATTCAAGGAAGCTAAGAACCTTGAAAAAAGGTTAAAGAACTATTAACTAGAATAATCAGTTTAGAGAAGAACATAAATGACCTGATGGAGCTGAAAAATACAGCACAAGAACTTCGTGAAGCAAACACAAGTATCAATAGCCAACTCGATCAAGCAGAAGAGAGGATATCAGAGATTGAAGATCAGCTTAATGAAATAAAGCGTGAAGACAAGATTAGAGAAAAAATATTGAAAAGGAACGAACAAAGCCTCAAAGAAATGTGGGACTATGTGAAAAGACCAAACCTATGATTGATTAGTGTACCTGAAAGTGATGAGGAGAAAGGAACCAAGTTGGAAAACACTCTTTGGGATATTATCCAGGAGAATGTCCCCAACCTAGCAAGACAGGCTGAAATTCAAATTCAGAAAATACAGAGAACACCACAAAGATACACCTTAAGAAAAGCAACCCCAAGACACATAATCGTCAGATTCCAAAGGTTGAAACTAATGAAAAACTGTTAAGGGCAGCCAGAGAGAAAGGTCGGGTTACCCAAAAAGGGAAGCCCATCAGACTAACAGCAGATCTCTCTGCAGAAACCCTACAAGCCCAAAGAGATTGGGTGCCAATATTCAACATTCTTAAAGAAAAGAATTTTCATTGCAGAATTTCATATTCAGCAAAACTAAGTTTCATAGATGAAAGAGAAACAAAATCCTTTACAGACAAGCACCAGACCTGCCTTACAAGAGCTCCTGAAGGAAGCACTAAATATGGAAAGGAAAACCCAGTACCAGCCACTGCAAAAACACGCAAAAATATAAAGACCAATGACACTACAAAGAAACTGCATCAACTAATGTGCAAAATAACCAGCTAGCATCATGATGACAGGATCAAATTCACACATAACAATATTAACCTTAAATGTAAATAGGCTAAATGCCCCAATTAACAGACACAGGCTGGCAAATTGGATAAAGAGTCAAGACCCATTGGTGTGCTATATTCAAGAGACAAATCTCATGTGCAAAGACATACATCAGCTCAAAATAAAGGGATGGAGAAATATTTACCAAGCAAATGGAAAGCAAAAAAAAAAAGCAGGGGTTGCAATCCTAGTCTCTGATAGAAAGACTTTAAACCAACAAAGATCAAAACAGACAAAGAAAGGCATTACATAATGGTAAAGGGAATAATGCAATAAGTAGAGCTATCATATATATATGAATATATAAAAAATATAAATATATACACATGTATATATACACATACACATGTATATATAAGATCCAAATAAGCTGAATTAGAAACAAAATATGCTATATACATACATGCATATACATATATTCATACATATATGTATATCTATATACATATGTATAGACATGTATATCCATATACATGTATGTATATCCATATGTGTATACATATATGTTATGGACATGCATATATATGTATTATACACATGTATAATACACGTGTACATGTATAATACATGCATACATAGATATACGTATATGTGTATGCATATATACGTGTGTAATACATATATGTAAACATATATGCATATATACGCATGTATGTATATATATGTGTATATATACATACATGTATGGATATGTATATGTGTATATATGTATATGTGTATACATATACATGTGTATAATACATATATGTATATATACATATATATGCATGTGCATGTATGTCTATGTATATACATATATATTCATGTGTACATATATACATGTATATATATTTATATATACATATATATGTGTGTGTGTGTATATATATACAGGTGCACCCAATACAGGAGCACCAGATTCATAAAACCAGTTCTTAGAGACCTACAAAGAGACTTAGACTTCAACGCAATAATAGTGGGAGACTTTAACACCCCACTTTCAACATTAGAAAGATCAACGAGACAGAAAATTAACAAGGACATTCAAGAGTTCAACTCAGGTCTGGGCCAAGGAAACCTAATAGATATCTACAAAACTCTCCACAGCAAATCAACAGAATATACATTTTTCTCAGCACCACATAGCACTTATTCTAAAATCAATCTCATAATTGGAAGTAAAACATTCCTCAGCAAATGCAAAAGAATGGAAATAATAACAAACAGTCTCTCAGGCCACAGTGCAATCAAATTAGAACTCAGAATTAGGAAACACACTCAAAACCACACAACTACATGGAAGCTGAACAACCTGCTTCTGAATGACTACTAAGTAAATAACAACATTAAGGCAGAAATAATACAGATCATTGAAACCAATGAGAACAAAGAGACAATGTAGCAGAATCTCTGGGACACAGCTAACACAGTGTTAAGAGGGAACTTTATAGCATTAAACGCCATCAGAAAGCAGGAATGATCTAAAATTGACACTCCAACATCACAATTAAAAGAACTAGAGAAGGAGAGCAAACACATTTAGAAGCTAGCAAAAGAGAAGAAATAACTAAGATAAGAGCAAAACTGAAAGAGATAGAGACACAAAAAAAAACCTTCAAAAAACAATCAACCCAGGAGCTGGTTTTTTGAAAAGATTAACAAAATAGATAAACTGCTAGCCAGACTAATAAGAAAAGAGAGAAGAATCAAATAGACACAATAAAAATGATAAAGGGGATATCGCCACTGATCCCACAGAAGTACAAACTACCATCAGAGAACACTATATCCACCTCTACACAAATAAGCTAGAAAATCTAGAAGAAATGGATAAACTCCTGAACACATACATCCTCCCAAGACTAAACCAGAAAGAAGTTGAATCCCTGAATAGACCGATAACAAATTCTGAAAAAGAGACCCTAATTAATAGCTTACCAACCCAAAAAAGCCCAGGACCAGAGGATTCACAGCCGAACTCTGCAAGAGGTACAAAGAGGATTTGGTACCATTCCTTCTGAAACAATTCCAAACAATAGAAAAAGAGATTCTCCTCCCTAACTCAATTTTATGAGGCCAGCATTATCCTGATTCCAAAACCTGGGAGAGACACAACAAAAAAAAGTAAATTTCAGGTCAATATCCCTGATGAACATCAACGCAAAAATCCTCAATAAAATACTGGCAAACTGAATCCAGCAGCACACAAAAAAGTGTATTCACCACGATCAAATTGGCTTCATCCCTGGGATTCCAGGCTGGTTCAACATACACAAATCAATAAATGTAATCCATTACATAAACAGAACCAATGACAGAAACCACATGAGTACCTCAAAAGATGCAGAAAAGGTCTTTGATACAATTCAACACCCCTTCATGGTAAACAAAAAACAACAACAACAAAAAAAAAAACTCTCAATAAACTAGGTATTGATGGAAGACAGCTCAAAATAATAAGAGCTATTTATGATAAACCTATAGCCAATATACTGAATGGGCAAAAGCTGAAAGCATCCCCTTTGGAAACCAGCACAAGACAAGGATGCCCTCTCTCACCACTCCTATTCAACATAGTACTGAAAGTTCTGGCCAGGGCAATCAGGCAAGAGAAAGAAATAAAGCGTATTCAAATAGGAAGAGAGGAAGTCAAATGGTCTTTGTTTGCAGATGACATGATGTATATTTAGAAAACCCCATGTCTCAGCCCAAAATCTCCTTAAACTGATAAGCAATGTCAGCAAAGTCTCAGGATACAAAATCGATGTGTAAAAATCACAAGTATACCTATACAACAATAATAGACAAGCGGAGAGCCAAATCATGAGTGAACTCCCATTCACAATTGCTACAAAAATAATAAAATACCTAGGAATACAACTTACAAGTGACATGAAGGACCTCTTCAAGGAGAACTACAAACTGCTGCTCAAAGAAAGCAGAGAGGATACAAACAAATGGAAAAACATTCAATGCTCATGGATAAAAAGATTCAATACTGTGAAAATGGCCATACTGCCCAAAGTAATTTATAGATTCAATGCTATTCCCATCAAGCTACCATTGACTTTCTTTACAGAAGTAGAAAAAAACTACTTTAAATTGCATATGGAACCAAAAAAGAGCCTGTATAGCCAAGACAATTCTAAGGAAAAAGAACAAAGCTGAGGGCATCATGCTACCTAACTTCAAAACTACACTACAAGGCAATAACCAAACCAGCATGGTACTGGTACCAAAACAGAAATATAGACCAATGGAACAGAACAGAGGCCTCAGAAATAACACCACACATTTATAACCATCTAATCCTTGACAAACATGACAAAAACAAGCAATGGGTAAAGGATTCCCTGTTTAATAAATGATGCTGGGAAAACTGGCTAGCCATATGCGGAAAAACTGAAACTGGAACCCTTCCTTACACTTTATACAAAAATTAACTCAAGATGGATTAAAGACTTAAATGTAAGACCTAAAATCACAAACAATCCTAGAAGAAAACCTAGGCAATACCATTCAGGATATAGGCATGTGCAAAGGCTTTATGACTCAAACGCAAAAGCAATGGCAACAAAAGCCAAAATTGACAAATAGGATCTAATTAAACTACAGAGGTTCTGCTCTGCAAAAGAAACTATCATCAGAGTGAACAGGCAACCTACAGAATAGGAGAAAATTTTTGCAATCTGTCCATCTGACAAAGGGCTAATATCCAGAATCTACAAGGAACTTAAACAAGTTTACAAGAAAAAAACAAACAACCTCATCAAAAAGTGGGCGAAGGATACGAACAGACACTTCTCAAAAGAAGACGTTTATGCAACCAACAAGCATATGAAAAAAAGCTCATCATCACTGGTCATCAGAGAAATGCAAACCAAAACCACAGTGAGATACATCTCACACCAGTTAGAATGGCGATCATTAAAAACTCTGGAAACAACAGATGCTGGCGAGGATGTGGAGATGTACATTAGTTCAACAATTGTGGAAGACTGTGGCAATTCCTCAAGGGTCTAGAACTAGAAATACCATTTGACCCAGCAACCCCATTACTTGGTAAATACCCAAAGATTATAAATCATTCTACTATAAAAACATATGCTCACACATGTTTATTGCAGTACTATTTACAAAAGCAAAGACTTGGAACCAACCCAAATGCCCATCAATAATACACTGGATAAAGGAAATGTGGCACATATACACCATGGATTACTATGCAGCCATAAAAAAGAATGAGTTCATGTTCTTTGCAGGGACATGGATGAAGCTGGAAACCATCATTCTCACCAAATTAACACAAGAACAGAAAACCAAACACCACATGTTCTCACTCGTAAGTGGGAGTTGAACAATGAGAACAGATAAACACATGGAGGGGAACATCAGATACTTGGGCATGTCTGGGAATGGGGGGCAAGGGGAGGGAGAGCATTAGGACAAATACCGAAAGCATATGGGGCTTAAAACCTAGATGACAGGTTGATAGGTCAGCCAACCACCATGGCACATGTATATCTATGTAACAAACCTGCATGTTCCCCACACATATCCCAGAACTTAAAGTAAAAATAAATAAATAAATAAATAGGACTTTGGGGACTTAGGGGAAAGGGTGGGAGGTGGGTAAAGGATAAAACTACACAGTGGATACAGTGTATACTGCTTAGGTGATGGGTGCATCAAAATCTGAGAAATCACTACTAAAGAACTTATTCATGTAACCAAACACCACCTGTTCCCCCAAAATCAGGTTGATAGGTGCAGCAAACTGCCATGGCACATGTATACCCATGTAACAAACCTGCATGTTCTGTACATGTGTACCAGAACTTAAAGTAAACAAAAAATAAATAAATAAAAAGACAGAGTGGTTGAATGGATTAAGAAAAATCATGGTCCAAATATATGCTGCTTACAAAGGACTCACTTCTTTAGTTTTAGGACACACATAGGCTGAAAATAGAGATGAAAAAACATATTTCATGTAAATTGCAACCAAAGGTAAGCCAGAGCATCTATGCTTATATCTGACAAAATAGATTTAAGTCCAAAATTGTAAAAAGAGACAAAGGAGTCCATTATATAATGATAAAGGGGTTAATTCATCAAGAGGATATAACAAGAAAAAATATATATGAGCCCCTGTCAAAGCACCTAAACATATAAAGCAAATATTAAGAGACCGAAAGGGAGAAATAGACAGTAATACATAATAGTAGGGATTTTAATACTCCATTTTCAAAAATGGACAGATAATTCAAACAGAAAATCAATAAGGAAATAGTGGACTTGAACAACACTATAGACTAAAGGAACCTAACAGACACATAAGTAACATTCCATCTAAAGTAGCAGAATATAGCTTCTTTTAAAGGGTGCACATATCATGCTCCAGGACAGATCATATTTTAGGCCACAAAACAAGTCTAAACAAATTTAACAATAATGTCAAGTATCACGTATGGCTACAATGGTTTGAAACTGGAAATAGTAACAGAGGAGAGTTGAGAAATTCACAGATATGTGGAAATTAAATATCATACTCTTGTACAATCAATAGGTCAAAGAAGTAATTAAAAGAGAAATCAAAAAGCATCTTAAGACAAACAAAAATAGAAACAAAACATGCCAGAACTTATGAAATGAAGCAAAAGCAATTCTAAGAGGGAAGTTCAGTGATAAACACCTATGTTAAGAAAAAAAGAATGATCTCAAACAACCAAACTTTACAACTCAAGGAACAAGAAAAAGAAGAACAAGTTATGCTTGAAGTCAACAGAAGAAAAGAAATAATGTATGTTAGAGAATAAATCTATGAGGCTATAAAAACAAAAATGTTAACAAAACTAAGAGCTTTTTTAAAAAAAAAAACAAAATTGACAGACTTAGCTAGACTGTGAAAAAAAGAGGAAAGTCAAATAAATGAAATAATAAATGAAAGAGAAAACATTACAACTGACACCACAGAAACACAATCATAAAATATTACTAAAACAATTATTAAAAATGAATTGTATAATCTAGAAGAAATAGTTACATTCCTAGAAACATACAATCTACAAAGACTGATTCAAAAATAAACAGAAAATCTGAGAAGATCAATAATAAACAAGGAGATTGAATCAGTAATCAACAATCTCCACATAAGAAAAAGCCCAGGACCTGATAATGTTACAAGTGAATTCAATCGAACATTTAAAGAAGAATCAATGCCAATAGTTCTTAAAGTCTTCCAAAAAATCAAAGAGGAGGAAAGACTTACAAACTCATTTGAAGAGGCCATCATTACCCTGAGACCAAAGTCAGACAAGGACACTATAAGAAAAGGAAACTACAAATATCTTTTATAAAAACGGCTGCAAAAATCTTCAAAAAATACTAGCAACTGGCAAACGAAATTCAACCACATATTAATAGGATCACTAGCCATACTTAAGTGGGATTTATCCCTGAGATGCAACAACAGTTCAACATATAGAAAATAATAAATAGAATACATCATATTAATAGAATGAAAGATAAAAATCATATTATCATCTCAATTGATGTGGAAAAAAGAAATTGAAAACATTTTCAAAGAATGTTGAAAACAAATTCAACACTCTTTCATGATAAAAATTCTCCCTGGGCAACAGAGTGAGACTCCGTCTCCAACAAGCAAACAAACAAACTAAACTCTCTCAACAAATTAGGTACAAAAGAAACGTACTTCAAAGTAATAGATACCAGATAGAGCAAACCCACTGCTAACATTATATTCAGTGGTGAAAGCTAAAAAGTTTTCCTCTAAGATTAGTAACAAGACAAGGATACTCACTGTCACTACTTCCATTCAATATAGTACTGAAAGTCCTCACCAGACCAATCAGGCAAGAGAAATAAATAAAAGGCATTCAAATTGCAAAAGAAGAAAGAAGGTTGTCTATGTTTTCAGATGACTTGACCTTATATACAGTAAACTGTAGAGACTTTAAAAAAAAATGCTTGAACTAAAAAATAAATTCAGTAAATTTGTAGGATACAGAAAATATTTTTTAAAGCAGCTGCATTTCTTTTTCTTTCTTTCTTTTTTTTGAGACAGAGTCTTGTTCTGTCGCCCAGGCTGGAGTGCAATGGCATGATCTTGGCTCACTGCCTCCCAGGTTCAAGCAATTCTCCTGCCTCAGCCTCCCAAGTAGCTGGAATTACAGGCACGTGCCACCAGGCCTGGCTAATTTTTGTATTTTCAGTAGAGATGGGGTTTCACCATGTTGGTCAGGCTGCTCTGGAACTCCTGATCTCAAGTGATCTGCCCACCTCGGCCTCCCAAAGTATTGGGATTACACGCGTGAGCAATAGTGCCGGGCCTAAAAAGTTGCATTTCTATATACTGACAATGAACTGCCTGGAAAAAAAATTGAGAAAATAATTCCATTTATAAGGGCATCACAAAGAATACAATACCTGGGAGTAAATTTAACTAAGGAGGTGAAATATCTGTATTCCGAAAACCAGAAGTCATTGATAAAAATCATGGAAAGATATCCCATGTTTACGGATTAAAAGAATTAATATTGTTAAAATGTTCATTCTACCTCAAAAGACCTACAGATACTGTACTGCATGCTTAAAAGCAGCTATGAAGGTAGATATTATGTTAAATGTTCTTACCATCCAAAAATTAATAATAAAAGGGGTGGGAAGAAACTTTGGGAAGTGATGCATATTCTTATGGCCTTGATGGTGGTGATGGTTTCATGGGCTTACAGTTTTTCTTAAACTCATCAAGTTGTGTATATTAAATACGTACAGCTTTTCACATGTCAAACAAACTCATTAAGGGCTTTAATAAAACGATAAAGGCAGGCCAGATAGCAAGAATTTGACAATGTCATACTTGCGAATGTGATTCTTGTTCAGTGAACATGACAATCCATTCCCCTCATGCAGGCATCCTTCCAAGTTATAGAGGTTTCAGACTCTGTATTTAATGGTGCTGGTCAATGATTAATTATAACTTACTTCCCTTGCTTCTTTTGTTCTTAGTTAAGTCTCATCAAACTTATTATACAATTATATAATAAATTTCCTATGAAGAGTGTATATTCTAACCAATTTTCAAAAACATTCTGGCCTACTTGATAGTTATATTGCTAATTGCAAAACAATAATTTGAAGCTTTGTTTATATGTCATTGTATTATAAATTTAGTAACAGATAAATTCTGCTGAATCAGATAATGTCTGGTTGCCCTTGGCAAAACTGGGTTTCTGTAACTGAAAAATCTGTAACTGAAGCCAAACACCTTTAAATAAAACTGTAAAATCCAAGACTATTTTGATTGCCAAGATATCCCCTTTATGGTTTAAACTATTATCATCCAGAAACTAAAATAAGGAGTAAAATTAGAGAATTGTATTTAGCTACATAACATAGACAATTGTACTGATAAAAAAAATTTTTTTAAGTCAATGGAATCTATTTAGTGTGAAATATACGTTCACTTTCAATGTTCTTTAGATGGCATGTATTCATATTGTTTGCCCAGAAGATTATTAGTTCCTTGAGGAAAAAATATGTAACACATACCTTTTTCTTATTTTTCACAGAATCAGTCATTGTGTCTAGTACACAACAAGAAAAAGCCCTAGAAAAATCATCTCTTTGTCACTTATCACTTATCTCTGTAGTTCCTTTCTCCACTCAGAGTAGTATTCTCGCATTGTAAGCCAGTATTTTCATATGATTTACCAGCTTCTGGACTAAAGCCCCCTTCCTCACTTCTTCATTCTCCCATTCAGTTGTACTGTATCAAACCTAGACTTGATTTCCCTTTGTTCTCTTTTGTTTCTATGCCTATATACCACCCTCATCATTACTACTTGCTTTCAATAGCTGTAATTTTGGCGAGAATTTGATACTCTATTTTGCACTTTGGGGGACATTTGTGGTCACTTAAACGCAGTGAAAATATAAAACTAACTTTTGCTAATTCTGCTGCTGATGTTCCTTTCACATTCAGGTAGCTGGAAGAAGTAGATAAATTATGTTTGCAGACTCAAGTAATCCAATCAAACTAGTCTATAGGTGTCAATACCAAAGTAAAAATATAAATAACAAATTATTTAATCCGAGTTTCTTCTACAAAAACCGACTTAAAAATATAATTATATATACAATATTGTGTTACGTGCCAAAATTGTTAAACATAATCAGAAGATATGTGTAGCAAAGTTTAATAAACAAGAAAAAACTATGTAAAATAAAGAGTATTATCTCAAATTTGAAATTGTAACTGGATACTTTTATCTTCCCCATTTTGTCATGAGGAGAAATGTTTTCAAACCATGTAACAATTAAAACACATTTTAGGTTAAATAATAGAATTCTTAGGGGCTATTATGACATTTATAAATCAAAATAAAATGTCCACTTCAGTAGGCATTACTGCAAATTATCAAAAATGTTTTAAGAATTTCCTTGGATTTATCTTTATAGTAAATTTGTAAACCACAAAATCATATCTGTCTTAATTCCTCTAAAATCTCCCAAGATTTTATCAATTGCAAAGTCCTCAAGTACTGCTGATATGCTGATATTAAATTTATATCTCTAATTCAGACATTTCTTCTGAGAATTTCCAGTGGGAATATCCACATACATATTTTCCAAGTACCTCAAAAATGTTCTAACACTCTTAGCATCTTGCTTTTAAATGGTACTACTAGCTACAAGTCTGTACACATAAGAAATTTGGGAAAAATTCTTACCCTTCTTTCTTTCTCACCTCTTTTTTCACTTCTCTTGGTACTATCAAAGCTGCTATGTAATTATAACTCTAATCCATCCACTTATCTCTATCTTAACTATTTTAGCCGTAGTCAAACCACTATCATGTCTTACCTGACCTCCTTCAGGGTCTTCTTAACTCGTGTCTCTGCATCCCAGCTTGGCTCTCAAAAGCTATTGTTCATTCAGTTAGTCCACATGATATTATAATAATCAAATTTTATCATGGTAATTATTTGCATAAAACCCTTCAAAGAATACCCTTGGCTATTAAAATAAAGTCTAAAACTCTTGCCATAGCTCCCCAGTCTCTGAGTACAAGCCCTCAGCTTCATCAACTATCACGCAACCTTCCTCATTAAGTTACAGCTACTCCAGTGTTTTCTCTACCCATGGAGGCCACCAAGTCCTTTCTTACTTCAGGAGAATTGGGTTTGTCCCTTTGAAATACTGTTTGCTGAAAAACTGCTTTTAAGACCTCAGATTTCAGTAACCCAATTCTAAAGACTTACATTAAGTAAGTCATCCTATTAAATAATCTGATACTAATTTGTATCTTTATTTCAAAACATTTATTGGAGTTTACAAACCTGTAGATGTTCATAGAAGAAAAAATAGAAGAAATTAGAAGATTTTACAGAAGGTTCTAAGTACTCTTCCTGACTTTGAACTACTCCAAGACTTTAAGTTCTTTCAGATTATTATTCACTTTTTGTAAGAACTCTGTCAGCCAGTAGGAGATAGATCACTTAGAAATTAAAGAATATTGTATCTTCCTAAAATTCCAAACATAAACAAAAGATAGGGAGGAGCTGGATTTTAAGAATAGGAACAAAGGCATCATATTTTCTATGCCTCTTCCACCTTCCCGAGTTTCTAATAAATTAACCAGTTAAAACATAAACATGTATAGATCACAAAAAATTGCTGAAAACTATGCTAATTGTTAGGAATAAATAAGTTTAAAATAATTCCCATCCCTCTGGTATTAGCATATTTGAGAGAAGGCAAGAAATTAAATAACTAAAATGTTATCAACACAAGAAGAATCAGGACAGAGTGCCATCACAGCATATGAATAGGATATGTTTATATTTGAGAAAGTCTTCCCTGAGGAAATGTTCTTTAAGATGACGTTAATGGATAACCAAATTTAGCTAAGAGAAATGAAGGAGGAAGAGTTTTTTTCTACCTAGAGGAAAAGAATGTCTCAATGTTCTGAGGTGGGACGGAAAATATCATGTACATGAAAGAATGCAGCAGAGATCAAGCAGAAAAGAGGAGAGAGTAGCAACATCTTGCAGATAATAAGAAATTTCCTATATTACTTTAAGGTCAAATAAATGTGCTTCAAAAAACATCACTTCCGCTGCAGTGTGGAGAATGGATTTGAAGGTGTTTGTAATGACTGCAGAGAGGCCACTGGGGAGAGGTCGTTGCTTTCCATAGTGACTTCTTAGAGGTGGTGAGTGATTGTTGCTTGGTTTATATTGATAGCAATGAAAATGGTGAAAAGAAGCCACATTCTTCAGCTGGGTGTGGTGGCTCATGGTTGTAATCCTAGCACTTTGGGAGGCTGAGGCGGGCAGATCACAAGGTCAGGAGATCAAGACCAGCCTGGCCAACATGGTGAAACACCACCTCTGCTAAAAATACTTTAGCTGGGCATGGTGGCAGGTGCCTGTAGTCCCAGATACTCAGGAGGCTGAGACAGGAGAATAGCTGGAACCCAGGAGGCAGAGGTTGCAGTGAGCAGAGATCGTGCCACTGCACTCTAGCCTGGGCAACAGCCTGGGCAACAGAATGAGACTCTGTCCCCCCCCAAAAAGAAGCCACATTTTAAAATATTTAAATAGTATAATCATTTCCATCTGGTCATGTAATGAATATAGTGTGCTAACAGAGAAATGAAGGACTTAAAAGTGATCCCCTAGTTGAACAACAAGAACACATAGACACAGGGCGGGGAACATCACACACCGGGGCCTGTGTGGGGAGTGAGGGGCTGGGGGAAGGATAGCATTAGGAGAAATACCTAATGCATATAACGAGTTGATGGGTGCAGCAAACCAATATGGCACATGTATACCTATGTAACAAACACATGTACCCTAGAACTTAAAGTATAAAAAAAAAAAAAAGATCTAAGATCCCTTAGATTTCTGACTTGAACAATCAAGTGGGAAGTAATACTATTTACTGAGCTTAGGAAGATTTGATGATGAGTAAACAAGGATAATAAGCTTACTTTTGGAAATGTTAAGGTTCAAGTACATTTTGGACCCTTCGTAGGCACACGGATATATGTATCTAGAGCTCTTAGGAAGTGTCTGGTGTGGAATTTTTGTTAAGCTAAGAAAGTAAATTGCCAAGGGAAAGAGTGTAGTGCGAGATTAGGGACTTAGTCCTGATGAAATCTAAGTTTTGGTAGCTGGAAAGAATTAGTAAAGTGGGGAAACTAGACTAAGAATGAATGACCTCAGAGAAAGAAGGGGAAAATATGATATTATGTCAGGAAGCTATTTGAAAAAGGTTTTTAGAAAAAAGATTTGATCAGCCTATGGAATACTGCTGAGTAATCAGAAATATTAAAACTCAAAATGTGCTTTACATTTGTTAGGAAGAGCAGTTTTAGGAAGAGTGTTTAGGAAAACTCCAGAATGGAGCAATTTCAGGGGTAACAAAAATTTGTTATAACCAGAGAAAACTCTTCTCCAGAGAATGATTGACCTTTTTCTTTCCATACATACTATTTCTAAACAAATTGTTCCTTTCTTCTACATGTCTTGGGCTCTTACCATAACAAGTTAATGTGACATCCTCATAGTGACTGCAGTCATGATTTCCCCATCCACGATGTCTGCAATTCCAGATTGCCAACTCATTCCCCTGGCATATAATGTCATCCAGCCAAATGGGGCGCAATACAGCAGGGCTATCAACAACTCCAGAAGAAATAAAAGAAGATGGACATCCTAGTTGCCTGCATACCACGGCAGCAGTATTCAAGTTCCACCCATCATCACATATAGTCCCCCACCTTTCTCGGAATTTCACTTCCACTCTCCCTGAACAGGAGCTGTTTCCATCCACTAGCCTCAAACCCAGATTGGCTTCACCTATGAGAAAGACAAGCAGACATATGAAAAATTGATTCAACTTTGAATCTGAAATAAAATCAAAAGGATTCTTAGAAGATAGCCCTGTTATGAATGAAGTTACCAAAAATAAAAAAAAAAAAACCTAACTGAAAATACTTATAGGAGGGGTAGGTGAGACTGTTTTCTAAACACAAATACACAAACAAACAAAAAAAAATCCTAGGTGAAAAAATCAATCATTAGCATGATATTCTTTATCATTTTGCTTCAATTTTATACCTCATTTTTCAGAAAATATTTGTTCTGTTAGTGTATCTGGTACATGAAAAAGGGCACTGAAATCAAAACTATCCCTGCTCCCAACCTTCTTAATTACTTTCTAAACTCAATTACAGTTATGATAAAGATATTACATTGGTAACTATAATATAGTCTCTCTCTCTCTCTCTGTCTGTCTGTCTGTCTCTCTCTCTCCATTTCTTTCCAAACTCAGTTATAGTTATAAAAAGAAAAGCAATTAAACATTACTTTGGAAGTAAGGGAAGGGGAGAATATATAAAATATTTTCTACACCTCCCAGAGGGATACTATTAAAGTCAAAATAGAAACCCCTACCTTCCAGCGGATGATTCCTGAGGGTAGGTCTTACCTTGCCTTCCTACTCTAGTTAGACTCTTACCATAACAGTTCACACCAACATCTTCTCCATGATTACAATCATGACTTCCCCATTCCCGGTGTTGACATTCCCAGAGAGCTGACTCATTTCCATAACAGGAAACATCATCAAGCCAAATTTTTCCATATCTAGTCACGGGTTGTCCAAAATGAAACATGGCGAAAGAAAATGGACATCCAAGCTGTTTGCACACGACAATTGAGGCAGCAGGGTTCCACCCATCATCACACACAGTTCCCCACTGTCCCTGGAATTTCACCTCCACTCTGCCAGAGCAGGGACCATCTCCATCGACCAGCCTCAACTCCAAATCTGTTCCATCTACAAGAAAGACAGAAACATACACTAGAGATGGCAAAGATTAGAAGGCAGAAATAATATAAGTAGGTGAGATGGATGATGATCATTTAGCTTAAATGTTGTTATTAGAACTTATAGTAGAGAGAAAAGAAAAATGAGAAAATTTGAGGTGAGAAGCTTTCATTTTTCATGAAAGGGAACTAGAGACCACATTGCAGCATAGTTTTGCTTTGCATTGTAATGTGAAAATAAAAAGAAGGGAAAGAAATTTTTCCTTTCTGTGCAATTCCCACCAATATAAACCACAGAAAAGGTAAGGTTGGCTGTTTTGCAGGCAGAATGAAAGAAAGTCCCTTGGCTAGTCAGTTTCAAAATAATCTGTATCTGAGGATTCCACCTCACATTTTTGAAGGAGATGTTTTATATACTTCACAATTGAAAACATCCTGTAAGGTTGACATAACAATTTTCTACTCAATAAAATCTACAGCATTAAATACTTTTGAGTATTTATATCCTCAAATGTTTTAAATACATTCGGTAATAGGCTTTGCTGGAGGAGACCTAGTCATCCATGATTGTAGTATGTTACTCCACCTTCCCTAATCATCAGCTCTGTGGATCACAGGTAGACAACCACTTCAGAAAAGGTCAGGCCTTCAGATGACCACTGACTACTCGTAATCCCGTCTTAAAAATTTGAAATAAGTAAAATGGATTTTTAAAAATCCTAGATGAAAAAAATCCACTTAAAACAAGTGAAATTAATATTAACCCAAATCTACTTGTAAGCCAAAATTTTGAGGAACAGACAATAAAAATTTAATTGAGAAGCCAATGTGAAGGGAGAAAACTTTAAAGCAACCATGACTTTTCAACGTGAAACTTTATGGTGAATTCTGTGCATATGATGACGATGAGAGGGTATGTTAGTAAGAAGAGCAAGTGAGCCAAAGGGACAGAGAGAAGTAATAAGGAGGAAGAAAAAGAGGGAAAAAGAGAACGAAAGAGAAGGAGAGAGGAAGAGACAGAGAGAGAGAGAGAGAGAAACAGGGCGAGAGAATACAATAGAAAAGGCTTCCCATTTCTGAGTGTCAGTCCACAATGGCTCAGTGAGAATATATTTTTCACAAGAGATAACAATATTCTTTCTGAAAGTGGATTGTGAGTTAACCATAAGTCTTCATTCAGTGTGGTTTTGCCTATACTATACTCATGAGAATAACCAGAAATTTTGGTTTCCTTATATTTCTCTTTCTGAGTTCCTAGTGCTGCTACTGTTTCCTATTTCTTTCTATATGTACATTTTTCTTTTTAGTTGAAATGTGTGTGAGGGGCATTCTAATGCCTGTGCCCATATCATATAACTCATAAGTCTAATGAAAGCTCTTAAAAATGTAGTTCGTGGCTGGGCGAGGTGGCTCAAGCCTGTAATCCCAGCACTTTGGGAGGCCAAGACGGGCGGATCACAAGGTCAGGAGATCAAGACCATCCTGGCTAACACGGTGAAACCCCGTCTCTACTAAAAAATACAAAAAACTAGACGGGCGAGGTGGCGGGCGCCTGTAGTCCCAGCTACTCGGGAGGCTGAGGCAGGTGAATGGCATAAACCGGGGAGGCAGAGCTTGCAGTGAGCTGAGATCTGGCCACTGCACTCCAGCCTGGGAGACAGAGCGAGACTCCGTCTCAAAAAAAAAAAAAAAAAAAAAAAGTAGTTGGTACACACGCACACACACATACACAGAGATATATATTCTAATATGATTGATATTTGCCATTTCTATTTTTTCAATATATTGATTAAGGTATTTTTTCAATGTGTACATTAGGATTTCTACTAATTTTTTAGACATACCAAATTTCTACCAAGGTGTGATAAAAATTATTGAAGAAAACTTGATAAATTAAGAACTTCTATTCTTCAAAATACACCATATAAAAAGTGAAAAGTCACAAATGTGAAGAATATATTAGCAACACATATTATGACTATGGAAAAGTCTCCAGATTATATTTTTTAAATGTATATATTTAGAAAAATAAGCAAAATGGGCAAATGACTTGAACAGATATTTCACAGAAGAAAACAAAAGGCATGACCATTAAATACATGGAGAAATGCCTAAACTTGTTAGTCTTAAGGAAATTGAAAGATAAGATGAAAAGATACAGCTTTATACTCTCTTGATTGGCAAAACTTTAGAACTCTGAATATTTAAAATATTAGTGAGGATATGGGTCACTGAAAATACATATACATTGTTGGCAGAATTCATCCTATTTGGTAAAGTTGAAAACATGCACATCCCAGAACCTGGTAATTCTACTTCTACCTATAGACCCTAGTAAACTCCCACAGATCTGCACCAGAGACATATTTATAGCAGTATATTTGACCATAGTAATGAAAAATCCAAATAACTATTGACAGGATAATAGATGAATTCATTGGGAATATTTATTTATACAAGATAATATATTTTGCTTAATGAAAACTGAATTAATTATAGCCATTGTAACAGCAGAGATGAAGCTTAGAAATATTGAAAGACAAAAGCAAGTCCCAGAACACTAAATGCAGTTTGATATATTATAAAACTTAAAATAAGCAAAACTAAACAATACATTATTTCTGCATCTGTATCTATCATATTATTAGAAAGTATTTTATTATTAAAAAGTAAGGTAGTGAGAAATGCACAATTCATGATAGACATTATCTCCGGTGGGGTTGGAAGGTAGGTGGGAGAGAAGAAGAAAACATACTTAGAAAAAAGTGGTTGATAAAAATCCAGTTACCTGTTTGAGGAATGGATTTATGTGTGACATTACATTAGCTTAATAATTTGTGTATGTGTTGTAAAATGGCCATTTTTGTCTAATAAAATATAATATTAAACAGCAAGAAATGTAAAGCATTTTAAAAGCAAATACATTGGCCAGGCGCAGTGGCTCACGCCTGTAATCCCAGCACTTCGGGAGGCCAAGGCGGGCGGATCACGAGGTCAGGAGATTGAGACCATCCTGGTTAACACAGTGAAACCCCGTCTCCACTAAAAATGCAAAAAATTAGCCGGGCGTGGTGGCGGGCGCCTGTAGTCCCAGCTACTCAGGAGGCTGAGGCAGTAGAATGGCGTGAACCCGGGAGGTGGAGCTTGCAGTGGGCCGAGATCGCGCCACTGCACTCCAGCCTGGGTGACTGAGCGAGACTCCATCTCAAAAAACAAAAACAAAAACAAATACATTAATCAAAAATATTTGTAACTGGGCAAGAACCAATACTATTTTGGAGTATACAAAGTATAGTAATATTATCTAAGATTAAACAGAAAGAAGAAAATTGCACAAATAAAGTAAGCATTCAATTAAAATAATCATTTGAATACCATGATTAAATCTCAACAGCATTTAAAATGTTAATTTAGCCCAGATGCCATGACTCATGTCTGTAATTTCAGCACTTAGAAAGGCAGAGGTGGGAGGATTGCTTGAGGCCAGGAGTTCCAGATCAGCCTGGACAACATAGTGAGACTCTATTTATACAAAAAAATTTTTTAATTAGCTGAGTATAGTGGCACACATCTATAGCTGCACTCCAGCCTGGGTGACAGAGTGAAGCTCTGTCTCTTTAAAAAAAAGAATCTACTTTAACAACAATAAAATTTTATTTAAACTACAAATTTGGCACTAATGAAAAATATAGAAAATAATGAAAAACCTTAAAATAACAATTTCTGTGTCAGATCTATGAAATGTAATATATTTGAAAAATTGTTGAAATACCAAGCAATTAAATAACTTCAATAATCACTCATAAAGTCTTATTAAAATCTATTTGGGTATATCCAAATGATGGAAAACTACACAGCCAATAAAACAAGGTATCATAAGTGATATGTGATAAAATAAAAATGTTAAAGAACTATACAGGTAATAACCAATAGATAAAATATAATGCAAAATTTTCTTAAAACATTTTATATAAAACTATAAAAAATGCCACAAATTGGTATTTTTAACAACAGTGCTTTTCTCTGGCTGTTAATATATTAACACACATATATATATATTTTTATTATACTTTAAGTTCTAGGGTACATGTGCACAATGTGCAGGTTTGTTACATATGTATACATGTGCCGTGTTGGTGTGCTGCACCCGTTAACTCGTCATTTACATTAGGTATTTCTCCTAATGCTGTCCCTCCCCCATCCTCCCACCCTGTGACAAGCCCCATTGTGTGTGATGTTCTCCACCCTGTGTCCAAGTGTTCTCACTGTTTAGTTCCCACCTTATGAGTGAGAACATGCAGTGCTTGGTGTTCTGTCCTTGAGATAGTTTGCTCAGAATGATGGTTTCCAGCTTCATCCAAGTCCCTACAAAGGACATGAGTTCATCCTTTTTTATGGCTGCATAGTATTCCATGGTGTATAACACATATGTTTTAAATTTTGTTTAATTCCTTGATTTCTATATCTTGTAAGTTTTTATTAACCTATTTTTCTATTTGCAAAAATACAATATCCATATTTTTTCAATGAGATATTTTACATTTGGAAACTATCTTTATCTTTTTTTTTTTTTTTGAGATGGAGTCTTGCTCTGTCGCCCAGGCTAGAGTGTAGTGGCATGATCTAGGCTCACTGTAACCTCCGCCTCCTGGGTTCAAGCAATTCTCCCGCCTCAGCCCCCCAGTTAGCTGGGGTTATAGGCGCAACTACCACAACCAGCTAATTTTTGTATTTTTAATAGAGACGTGGTTTCACTATGTTGGCCAGGCTGGTCTCGAACTCCTGACCTCAGGTGATCTCCCCGCCTTGGCCTCCCAAAGTGCTGAGATTACAGGCCTGAGCCACTGTGCCCAGCCGAACTTGGAAATTATCTTTATCTGAAGGAGAAAAATGTCAACAAAAAATTTAATATGAAATGCGTAAAAATAATTTAGACACCTTTATTTACAGGATATAGCTATTGAAGGTCCAACATTATTTTTACATGTTCTATTTCCCTCAAAATATGCATTTAGGGTAGTGAGTAGGGGAAAGGTAGGATAGAGGATTGTAAGCCCAAAAGTCATCATCCATCAGAACTCACTAAAACTGCTGATGAGAAAGCAGGAATTCAGGAGCAGGATGCAAGTTACCATAGCAGAGAAAAGGTTCTGATGACAGCAGCATCTTCCAAAATCTGGAGAAACAAAATATAGCAGGGTAGAATTTCATGTATTTCTAAGAAATGTCAGATGACCTCAATGACTTAAATCCAAAATAAAATAGAAGGAGTAAGATGAATTATTCTTCCACCTGTCAAGGATACCACAAAAGAAAGTCCTTTTCCCAGGAAAAGCCACAGGATTAGCTCCTGTTTGTGATGGAAAGGCACCAAATGGTTTGTAACAGGGCAGATATTTTAGCACATGATTCATTGAAAAATTGCATTCTATGTCCAAATATATTTTGTGGCTGTTTGGGGTAATTGATTAGCATTTTGGGTTACTGAGTTATTTTTACTTCTCAACCCTTTGACCCTCTCCTCAGTTTTACTAATGTGTTTTTCCTCCTAATGTTATCACCCTACTTTGTTCATTCATTTGCTCCTTTTTTGAGTATGACATATGTACCAGATCTTGTGCTTCATTATGGGAACAGAGGAATGAATAAGAGTTCTTGTCTGCATTCCGCTCAGTGGCTTGTGACTGGAATGTACAAGCAAATCAACATTTGGAGGTCACTATAATAACTGCTGATTGAGCTCATGATTATTTACCAAAGCTATCTACTTTTCTTCAGGGTCACTATGTTATTATTCCTACAGAATCTTGCCACTTCCTCACTTCTCCCTGTCTTTTCAGTCATGCTCAGTTCTGCATCTAATAAAGTTTATGCTACACATGTGCAGAAAGAATGAATTGAGATAGGCAGGAGCAATACACAAGCAAAGGAGTTGAGAATTTATTCTGAGAGTTATTTGGAGACTTTAAAGAATTTAATCAGGGTGTAATAAATAAAATTTACATTATAGAAAGATTATTTTAAAGGAAGATGGGACGATTAATTCATAGGGATAAATAAATATATAAGAAATACTTAAAAATAATATTTATCATCCTGTTTACTTGAGGAGTATGTAACAGCTGTAACTGCTACAGAACTATCTTAAATAGTATTTTCATTAGTATCTTATGGAAAAGATGAAGTCAGAGTTAAACTGAGCATGTATAATCCCAGACAACAAAAAACAACAACCCTAAGAGGACAGAAGGAACAGTACCCAACATGGAAAGGTCCATGCTGCTTGGGCCATGCAAAAGCAAAGACAGAAGGTGCGAGCTGCTTTGGTGGACATCTTTAGTTTTTCAAGTGATGCTTTGAAACTAAAATGGATCCTGGGCACTTCTCTAAGAAGAAGCAATCCCAAGTGAGTTTGGCAACAGTCAGCAATAACCATAGAGGAGACATTATTATTACAACTATCATCAGTCACATCCATCATTCTTGGAAAATGTACCCAAATCAAGAGAAAATCCTCCCTATAGAACCAAACAGGGAGAAATAAGTGTGGATTGGGCAATTAGTGTCCCAATTTCCTTCTTTTCCATCTTGTCCAAAACACTTAATAAGTTGGTCTTCTTTTTTCTCTTATTTCTTTTGTTCCTAATGATAAGAATATTTAGTTCCATCAAACCTCATGTGTATGATTATCCTAGGAGGTCATTTCATCTGCCTAAATCCTTCCAAGAAACTCTGAGTGCCCATTTGTAAGAATGGTTAGAGCTAAAGATGAACTATAAAGAAGAAAAGGATAGTAAGCTGTGACACCAACACAATCAAGATCTGATGAATGTGAACAAACAGTGCAGTAGGAAAGTCTTGAGAAGGGGAACTATTAAAGTATAATTGCCAGAACTTGTGACCCTCTATATATCTAATACCATCTCACCAATTCAAGACCTTCATCTTTCCCATTCCTTTTCTAAGTAAATACATGGCAGACAGCATGTTGAAAGTTAAATAATATTATCTTCTAAGTAACACACATGAATTATGAAAAACTGTAATTCATTAAGATGAGTCTTGCCAGATAAGGCAGCCAAGCTTCTCAAACTGTAGAAAGCCTTTTTCAAAAAGAAGGCTTTGAAAAATATCAGAATTTCTGCTGGTTTTCCAGAAATATGCTGGTCTTTAGTCATAAGCAAAATAGTTACAAAATATTAAGTTGTTTGTAGTAATTGCACTGAGGAATGGCACAGAGACACAGTGCCAACAGAAGGAGCACCGCATTTTCAAAAGCCTCAATCCTATTTAGGAGTTATAAGTCCTGAATACAGCAAAAACCTCCCTTAGTGATTCTTTATTTCCACTAAATGTCTTTGAAGTGCAAGTTGAAAGGATACTACTAATTTCAGATGTGCTCTGAAATACTTCTTAGCCATATATTCCTTTCTTAGTCCTTACTCTTTAGGGTCCATCAAAGACTTATTCTTTGTTTTTTATCATAATGTCTTTTTATTTGTTTGTTTTATTAAAATTTATAGCAGAAAGATCAAGGGCTCAGACTTAGCTGGTCCTGAATTTAAATTATACTTTAGATTCTACTATATGACCTTACATAAATCAGTTAGTCCTTATAAATCTTCATGTTCCATCTACCAATGGAGACAATAATATCTGTAAAATAGGTTACATGCGGGAATTAAATTGAAATGATCTAAAGCATTTACTGTAGTACCTGGTACTTGAGAACAATGTTTCTAATTTATCCCTTCTTTCCATTTCCACAACTTTATATCCTTGTGTGACTTCTAATCTCCAGTCTTTAGAATACATTTTCTGTTTACTTTATTAATGATTTCCTCCTTTCTTGGATTTCAATTTTGCCTCCAATATTGCTGCTACTCTAAGTTCCACAAAACTTCCAATTTTTTTACATTTCTCATGTCCTGTTTTCTTTTTACCTTACTACATAATATTTATATCTGTCTGTTGTTACACGTATTCTTACTATACCCACCATCTCCCAAATGGCAGAGCAAAATATAAGTAAACCCTTACCAATATGCCAAGAGTTTTGAGGCAGCATCATTATGGGACTATCTCTTCCTGAGTCCTGATTTAACTCCTGGGTCCTGTTATATATAATCTCAGAAGTGTACTCATGAGGTGAAAACAGATCTGCTATTTGGAAGTGACAATACTGTAAAATTGAGTTCATAGTTCTCCAAAGGGGAAGTCATTTTAAAGCTGAGGTTGTTTTTTCTTTGCCACTTCCTTAGCACGTTAGGATATGGAAAACAAAGGAAGTTAAATAATATGCCTGGAAAGTCTCACAGAATAAAGAGAACTGTAAATTTCCACTCTACATTTTAAAAAGACTCATGTTTCACATTTAAAAATTTTTGCTCTAAAAATGTAATCTTGTAAGCATAGTTTTATAGATATTTAAAAGATAAAATATATCATCAAATTTGTTTGCTTTAGCATACATATTTCAACCAGTTATGCTGAAAGGATCAGAAGAGGTTACATTGCAGAAATCTGGCTAGTCTATGAAAGTTTTGCTGATGAAACATGAGCACAGATAAACATATTTGAAAAAGTTCATGTCTATAAAAATGTTTAACAAAAATGGAGTCCTTTAAAAGTGGTTTTTTATTGTTAATGATTATGTAAAAGAAAATAAAGCTAGGTCATCAAATGAGTTTGGTAAATATTCGTTTAAATGATTTCAACCATTAGGCAGAAAACCATGAGTGGCTTCTGAGCTCATAGCAATTGTTCTGTGTTTGGATGGGCCTGTACGTCCTGCCCTGCTTCTTTGGGAAAATTGCTTTTTCCATTCCTTGATATGTTAAGAATGGTAGATTATATCTAAGAGTGGTAGATTACATCTTTTCACAGGTCCATGTCTCCCCGATTACAGTGACAAGTTCAAGGAAAAGTCAATGATCCAAGTGAGCCCATCAGAGGGTTTGCCAGGATTTTTTGTACCACACTTCGATGTCGAGTAGGCCTATTAGTGAAAAAGAAGCTAATATATACAGAAATTAAAATGAGATATACAATATCTAAATACTTTAGATAAATAAGTCCTTATAAATCTCCATCGATGAATTCAAGAACTTTGTTTATTCTTGTCCCTTTTCAACTTAGATACATGACAAACCTTCTTTTTTTTATATACTTTAAGTTCTAGGGTACATGTGCACAACGTGCGGGTTTGTTACATATGTATACATGTGCCATGTTGGTGTGTTGCACCCATTAACTCGTCATTTACATTAGGTATATCTCCTAATGCTATCCCTCCCCCCCCACACAATAGGACCCGGTGTGTGATGTTCCCCTTCCTGTGTCCAAGTGATCTCACTGCTCAATTCCCACCTATGAGTGAGAACATGCGGTATTTGGTTTTCTGCAAGGGATGTAAAGGACCTCTTCAAGGAGAACTACAAACCACTGCTCAGTGAAATAAAAGAGGACACAAACAAAAGGAAGAACATACCATGCTCATGGATTGGAAGAATCAATATTGTGAAAATGGCCATACTGCCCACGGTAATTTATAGATTCAATGCCATCCCCATTAAGCTACCAATGACTTTCTTCACAGAATTGGAAAACACTGCTTTAAAGTTCATATGGAACCAAAAAAGACCCCACATTGCCAAGACAATCCTAAGCCAAAAGAACAAAGCTGGAGGCATCACACTACCTGACTTCAAACTATTCTACAAGCCTACAGTAACCAAAACAGCATGGTACTGGTACCAAAACAGAGATATAGACCAATGGAACAGAACAGAGGCCTCAGAAATAATACCACACATCTACAAAAATCTGATATTTGACAAACCTGGCAAAAACAAAAAATGGGGAAAGGATTCCCTACTTAATAAATGGTGCTGGGAAAATTGGCTAGCCATAAGTAGAAAGCTGAAACTGGATCCTTTCCTTACTCCTTATATGAAAATTAATTCAAGATGGATTAGAGGCTTAAATGTTAGACCTAAAACCATAAAAACCCTAGAAAAAAACTTAGGTAATATCATTCAGGACATAGGCATAGGCAAGGACTTCATGTCTAAAACACCAAAAGCAATGGCAACAAAAGCCAAAATTGACAAATGGGATCTAATTAAACTAAAGAGCCTCTGCACAGCAAAAGAAACTACCTCCAGAGTGAATAGGCAACCTACAGAATGGGAGAAAATTTTTGCAATCTACTTATCTGACAAAGGGCTAATGTCCAGAACCTACAAAGAACTCAATCAAATTTATAAGAAAAAAACAACCCCATCAAAAAGTGGGCAAAGGATATGGACAAACCTTTATATAACAGAGGCTAAATAAAATTCTGCCACAATTAATGCCGTGTATTTTGAAGTCAATTAAACATCAGAGCTTGCTTGATATTAGCGAGATGTGCCTCTGAAATGATAAAGTGCCTTTCTCAAAATGTAGTTACTTTCTTACTTCTCAGAACTGAGGTAGATGCCCAAAGTCAGAAGAAATCAGAAAGAAAACAGGGAGAATATTTTCTGGGAAAGCTTGAGATGAAATGTCTTTGGGAAAATGTAATTTACTAACTAGGATAGGTCACATGATGGAAGAATGGAAGACACAAAAAGAGGATGCTGAAACTTGTTCTACTATATTATTTCTCAACCATGCTGAGAAAAATTGCCTGAAATTTTTAAAATACAGTATGACCGGAAACTCTTTCATGCTAACAGAATCCACAGCAAACTAACTGCTGGTAAAATGATCTCACAGAAGTGGGAACTGAAAACAGAAAACAATGAAAACCTGATTATTGCTATTCTTTGATAGAACATATGCCTCCACAATATCTTTGCTACTGTTTTGAGCTTCTCCCATTTCTAGACTCACAAGTTCTCTCACTCCAAATATTTGGTAGCAGATTTTAATCTAAATGAGTCCCTTTCTTGCCTTTATGATAAAAAGGCATAAGGGATGTAATAACTATCTCTTTGGGGAAATAGCTGGATATTCTGCTTAAAGATCTCACGCAAGGCTATAATCACATTGTAAATTGGGGCTGTGGTCTCACCTGGAAGCTTGACTGAGGAAGGATCTGCTCCCATGGCCACTGTTATTCCATGTATTGAATTGTGTTGCCCCAAAATTTATAGATTAAAGCCCTAACCCCCCAGTGTGACTATCTTTCAAGATAGGGCCTTTAATGAGGTAATTAAAGTTACATGAGATTATAAGGGTGAGGCCCTAATCCAATAGGATTGATGTCCTTATAAGAAGGGACACCAGAGCTTGTTCTCTTTCTTTCCACATATGTGCAGAAGAAAGGCCATATGAGGACACAGACAAAAAGTGGATGTCTAAAAGCCAGTAAGAGAGCCCTCACAAGAAACAAAATTTCCCAGTACCTTGATAATAAACTTCTAGCCTCCAGAACTGTGAAAAAATTAATTTCTGTCATTTTTAAGTGACTCAGTCTACAGTACTCTGTTATGTTGATCCAAGCAGACAAATGCAGATTTTGGTATTGAGAAGTGGGATGCTTCTATAACAGATAACCTAAAAATGTGGAAGTGCCTTTGGAACTGGGCAGTGAATAGAGGCTAGAAAGTTTTCAGGTGCATGCCTGAAAAAGCCTAAATTGCCTTGAAGGGGCTGTCAATAAAAATATGAATGCTAAAAGCAATTCTGATGAAGTCTTCCATCGAAGTGAGGAACATGTTATCGGAAACTGCAGAAAAGATGATTTTTGTTTTAAAGTGGCAAATAACTTGTCTGAATTGTGGCTTAGTGTTTTGTAAAGTATAGAACTTGTGAATTACAACTCTGGATTTTTAAAAGGGAAGATTTGTGAGCAAAGTGTTGAAAGCACAGCCTCGTTTTCCTAATTGCTCTTGGTAAAAGGCTAGAGGGGAAAGATAAATTGACAGCATCGTTAGGCAAAAAAAACAAAAACCAAAGCAACCCAGAAATTGAAGATTTGGAAAATTCTCGGCCTATTTATATAGTAAAAAAATGATAACGTGTGTTCTGGAGAGAACATCAATGGTGTGGCTCCTCAATCACTCCATAGAGAAATTAACCATGACTTTTTTCATCACCTTAGCAGGAGCCATGAATAGAGATGGGATTATAGCAGCAGAGACCCTGCCAGTTTGGACCAAAGAGAATAGAGATGGATTGAAATAAATCACAGAAGGCTTTCTGACTTCTGAGATTCTGTAGGATGAAATAACACAGCTATTCATCTGTGAATATGCTTTATCCTTCGAGGAAAGGGATAAATGACCTTGAAGGTGATTCAGAGGTCATCAGTGCTGTCACTCCCACTGAAGGCCCAGGGGAAAGGCTGTTTTGTCTTCAGTTTCAGAGGATGAGACCATCTCCTCAGTTTCAATAGACCAGCTGCCTCCATCCAGTACCTGAGGAGTGGAGCATCCACAAAAAGTTTTAACAGGCTGCTACTTACAGCTGTAGTGGTGACAATGCCACCCCAGTGGGCCTGAAGGGCAGAGGACTCAGCCAAAGATAATAATTATTGAACCTTAAGAGCTAATGGAATTTGCCACTTCTCCTTTTTTGGAATGAGAATGTCTGTTTTATGCCTGTCCCACTACTGTTTTTTGGATGCACATAACTTGTCTGGCTTCACAGGTTCATAACTGGAAAGGAATTTTGTCTCAGGATGAATCATAACTTGAGTCTCACCCATACCTGATTTAAATGAGACTTTGCACTTTAGACTTTAGAACTGATGCTGGAAAGGGTTAAGACTTTATGTGTTGTTGGAATGGGATGAACATATTTATCATGTGAGAATAACATGAATTTGGGAGTGGAGGGTGGAATGTTATGGAATGAATTTTGTCCCCCACAAAATCCACAGGTTGAAGCCCTAATGTGACTATATTTGAAGACAGGGCCTTTAGGGAAGTAATTAATGTTACATAAAGTTATAAGAGTAAAGTCCTAATCCAGGATTACTATCCTTATAAGAACAAAACAAGACACATCAGAGAGCTCTCTTCACACATGCCAAGAGGAAAGGCCATGTGAGGACACAGAGAGAAGGTGGCTGTCTGCAAGCCAGGAAGAGAGCCCTCACCAGAAACCAAATTTGCTGGCACCTTGAACATGGACTTCTAGCCTCCAGAACTGTGAGAGAATAAATTTCTGTAGCTTAAGTCACCCAGTCTGTAGTATTTTGTTATGACAGCCAGAGGAGACTAATACAGTCCCTAATATGGTTGCTGGCAGAATGTGGTACTGAGGGGCTCAGTTTCTTGCCAAATTGGACTGAGGCTGCCCTGAGTTTCTTACCAGGAGGACATCCCCATAGAACAGAAAGAGTGTAAAATCTTGCAGAGAGAGAGAGAGAGAAAGAGAGAGAAATATGGAGTCACAGTGCTTTCTAACCTAATCTTGAAATTGATATCTCAGCACTTTTGCCATATTCTATTCATTAGAAGCAAGTTACTAGATCCGGCCCACACACAAGGGGAGCAGATTACACTGAACACGAATATGTGAAGGCAGCTATAATTTGGAACAATTTTGGAAGAAATCTACAACAAAAAGTGAACAAAAAATAGACCAGAGAAACCAAAAGCTATAGGACAATATGCAGCAGACTTATAATTGGAATGCTGGGAGAAAAATGATGACAGAATGGGGCAGAAGAAAGACTCAAAGAAATAATGGTTAAGAATAATGACAGACAGCAAACCACAGTACAATGTACTGAAAGGACACCAAGTAAAAAAAGAATAACACACACACTCTACCTAGGTATAACATATTTAAATCTGCACAGGCATGAGAGAGAGAGAGAGAGATACAGAAAGAGAGAGATGCAGCCAGAGGAAGAAAAGCACATTATGTATATATAGAGAGAAAAAAAATTACAGATGACCTCTTGTCAAAATTGTGCATGAATGAGGACAATGAAGATGATATCTACTAAGTGCTAAAACAAAGAAAAGAACCTGTCAATTAAGAATACTCTGCATAGTGAACGTATATTTAAAAACCAAAGGAGAAATTTTAAAACGCTTAAACAAAGCTTGAGAGACGTCATTACCAGCAGACCTATATTAGGCTTAGTGATTTACTTCCAAAGCATGGAGTATAGAAGATGGTAAATAAATTTACAGTGGAGAAATCTAGCAAATACCACTTCAAACAAATGATCAGTGATCACATCCCCAGTGATAACATGTATATATCATGTATGCCCTGATATTTTGTGATGAGTAGGGCACTTCACCTCTGTGGTGTTCTTTCCCAAACCCCATTACTCCAATTTATTCACAAGTAAAACATGAGACAAACCCCAAGTGAGGGACATGCTAAAAAACACCTGACCAGTACTCTTCAAAACTGTCAAGGTCATAAGAAATAAGAAAAGACTGAGAACATGGCATAGACCAGAGGACACTACAAAGACAGGACAGCTAAATACAATGTAATATCTTGAATTGGATCCTGAAACAGAGAAGAGGCATTAATTTTTTAAAAACCTGCTGACATTTAAAAAAATCTGGAGTTTATTTAATAGTAATTGGATTTGTTTTCCAGGGCTACCATAGCACAGTACCACTAACTGGATGGCTTAAAACAATAGTAATATATATTTTTTACAGTTCTGGAAATGACAGGAATGAAATCAGGGTGTCAGCAGGCCATGTCCCTACAAAAGCTCTAAGGAAGGAGCCTTCCTTGCCTCTTCCTGGCTTTTGCTTGTTTCTGGCAATCATAAGCATTCCTTGGTTTGAAGATTCATCACTCCAGCCTCTGCCTCCACCACCACACAGCATACTTCCCATGGGTTTCTAAGTCCACATTTTCCTCCTCTTGTAAGGACACATCATTGGATTAGGGCTTACTCTAATCCAGTATAGCCTCATTTTAACTGATTACATTTGCAAAGACCCTATTTCCAATTGAGGCCACATTCATAGACACAAGGGATTAGGACCTGAAC
Source organism: Piliocolobus tephrosceles (assembly GCF_002776525.5). Classification (NCBI taxonomy): domain Eukaryota; kingdom Metazoa; phylum Chordata; class Mammalia; order Primates; family Cercopithecidae; genus Piliocolobus; species Piliocolobus tephrosceles. The sequence goes on from NC_045443.1 coordinate 7,769,151, forward strand.
ATATCTTCTGTGGGGACACAATTCAGTCCACCACAATAATGTACCAATGCTGGTTTCAAAGTTTTGACAAATGTTCCATGATGATATTAGATGATAATTATTAGATTAGGGGAAATTGAAAATGGATGAGCAGTAAATGGAAACTCTCTTTATTATCTTTGCAACTTTTCTGTACATCTAAATTATTCTGATATAAACAGTTTATTTAAAAGGGAAGTGAGAAGTGTATCTTTTAAAAGTATGTTTATAAAACATTTGAGGAAATATGCTGAAAGAAGGAAAATGAGCAAGCTACCCTACATTTTCAAACGCAAACATAACCTATTTGTATAATTTATGATGTTATATAAATCACAGCTATAGATTTATATATATGTATATAATATAAGTTTCTTAAATTATAATGTAGTCTTTCTTTGGATATATTTATTAGGAGTTTTTATAGTCCACTGTGATTCCAAAAATAATAAATTGCAGTGGTGAGCGACAAATTCCTTTTTCCTTCCCTACAGATTATGTGGTCTCCTTATAGATTCTATAGCAGAAATTTGGGGTAAGCAACAATATGGTAAGGAAGAAGTGAGGAATTCTAGGGCCAGAAATATTTTTTTTAATTTTGGCTTTAAAATTTTCTTTCTAACTAGAAAACCTTTAGAGAAAACTAGAACACATATGCAAACAAGATTTTAGATGACAAAAAAATTATTTACAACCATTCTAGGGCTACCTATTTGTCAGATAACCATGAGCTCATGCTAGGCAGGTAGGGCAAGACATTGGAGGATATGACTAGGTAGGAGGACATAGCATTTGTTTGTGGTCTGAAAGGACAGTGGCAGGTTACAGAAAATAGACTGCAGTTCTATAAGAACCCAGAAATCCCCACAGGCCAAGAAGGAGGGCTTATGTTTACAGATTGAGCTGGTGAGATCACAGAGTCAACAGCAGCACCAAGCAGAAGACATGATACTGTTTCATCAAAGTAATGCCAACATCTGTATCTATGACTCACCCAATCCTAAATAAATGCATTTGCCCATAGTGACAAGGCAACTAATGTAAATGCATGAGGTGAGTTGAGATCAGAATGTGGTACAATGGCAGGTGCATGTCCTGTTGGAAGGAAGAAGAGGTTACTCACCTCCAAGTCACGGTTGTCATGTTGAAATGATGGCCCAATGTTTTCAGACCTCCTGATTTTCAAGAGAAACAGAAATCTGTATTATATTAGCAATAATCCAGTCAAAAATTGGAAGAAAAAAGACACATTTATAATGACAACAAATGCACAAACTTACTTAGGAGCCAATTAAACAAGAAGTGTTAGGACTGTTATATTATAACATACAATAGAGAGAGAGAGAGATTATTAATAATGAATGAATTGTATTGGGTGGACAACAGAAGGAGATAATTCTGTAAAGGAGTCATTAAAAAAAGTAATCTAATAATTATTAAGGTGGCAAAGATAAACATTTTTATTTCTAAAGTACATCATTTTCCAAAGAACATGATTTGTTTAACTAGGTGATTGAAGTGGCCAAGTGATATAGACATTAAAGATAAGAAAAAATTGAGACTAGACAGAGACAAAAGCAAACCTTGAGAGGACAATTTTGCTAATATAAATTTGTTTCTTATCTGTATGGAGGTGGCCGTTATTCTAGGTTTGCCTTTGTTTCATCAAAGTAAACAGGTTACCTACAAAGAGTAACAGTTTCACAAATTTACGCTTAAGTGGGTATAAGACAATGAAAACTGGAAATGTTTTGACTCCATATAAACTGTATCTTGTTTTGAAAAGCAATATAACATGATGGTGAGGAATGTGGCCACTTGATCCAGAGCACCTGGGTTCAAATTTCAGCTCTGTCATTACTAGCTGCATGCTTTTAAACAAGTCATTTACCCTCTCTGTATTTTAGCTTTCCCAAATCTAAAATGGGTATAAAAAAGTATGTACCTCTTAAAGTTATTGCGAGTATTAAGTTTTTAATTCATATAAAGCATTGAGACAGTCCCTAGCACATAGTGAGCACCATGTAAATGTTAACTCTTATTATATGGAGTGGAGATTTCACCATGAAGAGGAAATACTGAGCAATAAAAGAAGGGGAGAGAACATTACTACTAATATTCTGTCAAACAATGATGGAAAGTCTGAAAGCACCACAACAATGTTTTTTAACCATCCAGGAATGTATTAACAGGAAATATTTTAACAATTAATGTCTGATACATAATATTGATAAAAATAAATCTAAAATATAGGTAAAGACTCTATATTAAATATTACTTTGAAACATGTACATAAAGATTTATGTTAATTAGCATATACACAGAGTTCCTCAGTATATATACCCTAAAAAGATATATACATGTGTTCATATTTACACACACACATATATATAGTACCTGGTATATGATTGGATACATAGTATATGGAATATAATTGGGTATTTAATACATAATACCTGACACATAGTAGGTGCTCAAAAAGTTTTGTTGAATAAATGACTAAATAATTTAGTTAATTTATGTCAAATATATATTTGAAATTGACAAGAAGTGCAAAAATACAGAAAGTGTGCCAAATGGCATGTTTCCACAAGAGGGTTGCTTTGGAGACTTAAATATCAGAAAGGGGTGTTTGTAACACCTGGATACTAAGAAAGGATTAAAAATCAATTTTCACCTTTCACCTGGATCTCGGCAAGATGGCACAACAGAGTTTTCCAACACTCGCTCCCTACAGAAACATTTGAACACTATTCATGCACAAAAATACCCTCACAAAAGCTAAGAAAACCAGGTGACAGACTATAGAACATATGTGTAGCACAGCAATAAGAAAAGATGCACTGGGGAGGAAGGACAGTTTTACATGGTCAACATCACCTCTGCCCCAAACCCAGAAAGCATGATGTGGAGACAGATACCCTCCCTGGAAAGGGAAGTAAGCATCAGACTTTGCCTAGAACTTCAACACTAAGCCTGCCCTAGCAAAACCCAACACTGGGCGGGTCCAAGGCCCCAGACTCCAGGGTCGCAGCCATAGACTGGGTTCCAGGCCCACGCTGGTATCAGGCCAGATCCTACAGCCCTAGGCTCCAACCATGCTTGTTGGACTCAGTCTTGGGTCCTGCCATACCACCAGACCTACTCCAGTAGCCTCAGGCTGCAGACTGCCTTAGTACCAGGCTGGCCCCAGCAGTCCTGGGCTTCAGATACACCTCAGGGCCAGGCCGTTCCCCAAAGACTCAGACTCCCAGCCTTTTCCTGCAGCCCTAGACATCAAGCTAGCATCCATGAACCAAGTCTCCAGACTGACACCTACAGTTACAGGATTGAGGCCCATCTAGCATCAAGCCAATGCCTGTGGCTCCAGGATCTATGCTTACTCCCACAGACCCAATCAGAAGGTAAACTCAAGTAGATCCAAGCTCCAGGCCCAACCCCATGGATCTTGACACCAGGCTCACCCACCTTCTGGCCAAGGCCCCAGGCCTACCTGCATGAGGACTTCAGTAGCATGCTTTTCTGCGAACCATGCCAAATGACCTGTCCATAACTTCTGGATGGGCTGAGTGATAGAGGGCTTTCCCATACAAAGCAAGTCTCCAAAGACTGTAATAAGTCCCTGCCTCTTTAAATGCACAGACACCAACATAGCCACGAGGATCAAGAACACAGCCACGAGGATCAGGCAAACAGGGCATCGCCAAGAAACAACATAAAGCGCCAGTAAAAAATTGATACAGTTTGGATATGGTTGTTTGTCTCCACCAAGTCTCATGTTGGCATTTGATCCCCAGTGTTAGGGGTGCCACCTAATAGGAAGTGTTTGGGTCACGGCAGCAGATCCCTCTTGAACAGATGCATGCGCTACCTGGGGTAAAGGTTAAGTAAGTTCTTACTCTATGAGTTCCTGTGAGAGCTAGTTGTTAAAAAGAAACTGATGCCTCGACCCTATCTCTTGCTTTCCCTCTTGCTAAGTTTTCTTGGCACACATTGGCACCCCTTCTCTTTCTGCCATGAGTAAAAGCAACCTGAGGCTCTTATAAGATGCTCAGTCTTGGATTCTCCAGACATGAGAATTGTGAGCCAGACAAATGTTTTTCATTATAAATTACTCAGTCTCAGGTATGTCTCTATAGCAACACAAAACAGACTGAGACACCAACTCTAAAGAAATGAATATATGAACTGTCTAACAATGAATTCTAAATAATTGTTTTAAAGGAGATTGGTGAACAAGATGATACAGAGAAGCAATTCAATATAATTCAGAAAACAATTACCAAAATACATTTAAAAATTAACAGAAAGGTTATAATTCTAAAAAAGAAAAAAATTTAATAAAAATTCTGGACCTAATAAATACAATGAAGAAATAAAAATGCAATAGAGAGCCTCTACCACAGAACTGATCAAGCAGAAGAAAGTATAATATATGTGAACTCAAAACCAGTCAGAGGAGAAAAAGAAATAAAAAGAAATGACAAAAATTTATGAAACAGCATCAAATGAGTAAATATCCAAATTATATGATTTTAAAAAGGAGAAGAAAGAGACAAAAGGCCAGAAAACATATTTTAGAAAATAAATATCGAGGTATAGGGAAGACAAAGGTCTCCCATCAGATTTAATGCAAACAAGACTCCAAGATATATAATTATAATCACACTGTCAAAAGTCAAAGACAAAGAGAGAATCCTAAAGGCAGCAAGAGAAAAGATGCATATCAAATGCAAGGGAGATCCAAAAAGAAGAGCAGTGGACTTCTCAGAAGAAAATGTACAAGCCAGAACTGTGTGAGATGATATATTCAAAGTGCCAAAGGAAAAAAACAAACAAGAATATTTTACCCAGAAAATCTGTCTTTTAAAAATGAAAAAGAGGTAGACTTTTTCAGAAAATGAAAAGCTAAGGGAGTTCATCAACACTATGCTTGTCTTAAAAAAAATACTAACAGAAGTTCTTCAAGCTGAAAAAAAAAGGTAGCTGATTAGCAACATCAAGACATGAAAGTGTAAGACTTACTAATAAAAGGAAGTAGGTAGTTAAATTCAGAATACTCTAATATTGTAACAATGATGAAATTTTTATATCTTTTATGTCTTTAGCATGTAAATTTTTTATATCTTTAGTATGATAGTTGAAAGACAAAATGAATAAAGTAATAATAGCTCCAATAATTTGTTAAGAGGTACACAATATAAAAAGATGTAAACTATGACATCAAAAACATAAAATGTATTGAGCAGCAAAGTGAAAGTCTTATTTTTTATGCAATCAAAGTTACATTGTTGTCAGCTTAAAAATAGCCTATTATAACTATTAGGTATTTTATATAAGCCTCAAGGTAATTACAAAGCAAAACCCCATAGTAGATACCCCAAAAATAAAAAGTAACAAATCAGAACCAATGCAGTGGTACATGACTGTAGTTCCAGTTACTTGGGAGCCAAGGCAGGAGGGTCTCTTGAGTCTAGGAGCTTGAGGCTATAGTGTACTATAATCACACCTGTGAATGCTACTGCACTCCAGCCTGGGCAACAGAGACCCCCATCGCTATTTTTAAAAAGAGTAAGAAATCAAAGCATACTGCTAGAGACAATCATCTAATGACAAATGAAGACAGCAAGCAAGAAAGTAACAAAACATCTACAAAATAACCAGCAAATCATTAACAAAATGGCAGTAGTAAGACCTTACTTATAAATAATTACTTTGAATGTAAATGGATTAAATTCTCTAATCAAAAGACAGACAGGCTGAATAGATTAAAAAACAGGACTCAGCAATACACTGACCACAAGCGACTCACTTTAATATTAAGGGCATACACAGAATGGGAATGAAATGCTGGGAAAAGTTAATCCATGCAAATGGAAACTAACACAGAGCAAAGGTAGCTATACTTATATCAGACAAAATAAACTTTAAATTAAAAACTGTAAAAGGTCCAGGCACGGTGGATTACCCCCGTAATCCTAGCACTTTGGGAGGCCGAGGCGGGTGGATCACCTGAGGTCAGGAGTTTGAGACCAGCCTGGCCAACATGGCGAAAGTCCATCTCTACTAAAAATACAAAAATTAGCTGGGTACAGAGGTGGGCATTTGTAATCCCAGCTACTCGGGAGGCTGAGGCAGGAGAATAGCTTGAACCCAGCAGGTGGAAGTTGCAGTGAGTGGAGATCCTGCCACTGCACTCCAGCCTGGGCGACAGAGCCAGACTCTGTCTCAAAAAAAAAAAAAAAAAAAAAGAAAAGAAAAGAAAAGAAAAAGAAAAAAGAAACTTTAAAAGGAAAAAAAAAAAGGTCATTATATAATGCTAAAGGGGTCAATTAATCAAGAGGATATAACAGTTGTAAATCTACACACATCCAACATAGGAGAACCTAAACATATAAGGTAAATATTAATAGATCCAAAGGGAGAGATAGAATTTAATGCAGTAAACAGTAAGGGACTTACATACTCAACTTTCAGCAATTATCAAATTATTCAAACAGAAAATCAATAAGGGAACATCAGATTAAACTACACTTAATAGACATATACAAAGCATTCTATCAGCAGCAGAATAAATATTTTTATTAAGCACACATGGAACATTCTCCAGTATTGATCATGTTAGGTCACAAAACAAGTCTAAACAAATTTAGGAAGACTAGAATTACATCAAGTCTCTTTTCCAAACTTAATACTATTAAATAGAAATCAGTAACAAAAACATTGAAAAAATTCACAAATATATGGAAATTAATCGAATGCTTCTGAACAACAAATGGGTCAAAGAAGAAATTAAAAGGTAAATCAAAAAGTATTTAGAGACAAATGAAAATGGAAATAGCATATCAAAGCTTATAGGATGCAACAAATGTAGTTCTACAAGGGAAGTTTACAGCATTAAACATCTACATAAAAAAAATCTCCAATAAGCAACCTAATGCTATAACTCAAGGAACTAGAAAAAGAAAAACAAACTAACCCTAAAGCTAAGTACAAAAAGGAAAGAATAAATGACGGAGCAGAAGTAAACCAAACAGACTAGAAAAGCAAACAGAAGATTGAAAAAACTAAGAGTTAGTTTTTAAAAAGATAAACAAATTTGACAAACATTGACCTAGACTAAGAAGAAAAGAGAGAGCGCTCAAATAAATAAAATCAGGTATGAAAAAGGAGACATTACAACTGATGTCCCATAAATACTAAGGACCACAAGAGACTAACACTAAATTGAACAAATATCCAAGCAAGAAAGCACAACCATAAGCACAAACAAAACAGAACAAACAGGTGAGAGATCATGGTACCTGGTTTTAACATAATAATAAGGAAAGAGACACTGAAGAAGGTAGGAAGGACAGTCTTGCATTGTCTACACTACCCACCCCAAGCCGCAGGCAACACAGCATGGAGAGAGGGTCTGGTCTGTGTGCTTAGGGGAAGAAGAGTGAAGTGAGTGTCAGACTTTGCATTGGAGCTCAGTGCCACCCTCTCACAGTGGAACTCAACACCAGGCAGCATTCTACCAGTGCCCACTTACACCAGCACTGGGCCAGAGGGGAATCCTCAATCCCAATGGAAGAAAACTGAGTCCCAGCCAGCTTCACCACTGGCTGACTACAATGGCCTGGGAACCCTAATAAATTCAAGTGGCAGTCAGGCCACAGTGACTGCAGTCTTTGGGTAAACCTTGGTGCTGTACTGGTCTTGGAGGCAGTGGGCTTGGAATATGACCCAGTGTGACACCAGCTGTGGTGGTCATGGGAGTGCCTGCATCACCTCTCCCTCAACTCCAGACAGTGCAGTATGTGGAGAGACTCCTTCCACTTCGGGGAAGAAGATGGAGGAATATGGAGGACTTTGGCAACTCGGGTACCTGTTGAGCCACAGTAAAATAAAACACCAGGCAGATTCTTGAAGACCTCAGTTCCAAGGCTTTCCTCCTGAATAGCATTTCTAGGCCCACCCCAGGACAAAAGGGAATCCACTGTTCTGGTGGGACAGACCCAACCCTAGCAGAATTCCTCACCTGCTGACTACAGGTAGCGGTGGATCTTAAATAAACATCAGTGGTAGCCAGGTAGTAGTGTCCTCAGACTTTGGGTGAGCCCAAGTACTGTGTTGGTCTGGGAGGCCATTGGCCTCAGGTGTGACTCAGTGTGGTGCCACTGTGGTGGCCATGAGAGTGCCTCAATCATACCTTCCACAACTCCAGGCAGCCCAGAATCCATCTGGGAACCGAGGGAATTCTCTTTTATCTTTCCCAAGTCCACCAAGGCTGTGTATCTGAGTCTGCAAAAATTGTAGCATCCTGAGGCTTAGGGTGCCCTCTAGTGCTCAGAGGCTGCCATGACCACAGGCTTAGGTAACAATCCCATTTGAATTCTCTTTTTTTGTTTAAGTTCAGGGGTTCATGTGCAGGTTTGTTACATAGATAAACCTGTGTCATGGGGGCTTGTTGTACAGATTATTTCATCACCCAGGTATTAAGCCTAGTACCTGTTAGTTATTTTTCCTGATCCTCTCCCTCCTCCCACCTTCCACCTTCCAAAAAACCCAGTGTGTGTTGTTCCCCTATAAGTGTTCATGTGTTCTCATCATTTAGCTCCTACTTATAAGTGAGAACACGTGTCATTTGGTTTTCTCTTCTTGACGTAGTTTGCTAAGGATAATGTCCCTGCAAAGGACCGTCTCACTGCATAGAATTCCTTGGTGTATATGTATCACATTTTCTTTATCCAGTCTTCCATTGATGAGCATTTAGGTTGATTCTGTGTCTTTGCCATTGTGAATAGTGTTGCAACGAACATACACGTGAATGTCTCTTTATAACAGAATGACTTGTATTCCTTGGGTATATACGCAGTAATGGCATTGCTGAGTCAAATGGTATTTCTGTCTTTAAGGTCTTTGAGGAATCGCCACATTGTCTTGCATAATGGCTAACCTAATTTACACTCCCACTAACAGCATTCTTTTCTCTCCACAACATTGTCAGCATCCATTATTTTTTGACTTTTTAATAATAGCTGTTCTGACTGGTGTGAGATGGTATCTCATTGTGGTTTTAATTTGCATTTCTCTAATGATCAGTGATATCAAGTTTTTTTCATATGCCTTTTGGCTGCATGTATGTCTTCTATTAAGAAGTCTCTGTTTATGTCCTTTGTCCGCTTTTGCATGGGGTTGTTTTCTTCTTGTAAATTTAAGTTCCTTATAGATGCTGGATATTAGACCTTTGTTGGATGCATAGTTTGCAAAATTTTTCTCCCATTCTGTGAGTTGTCTGTTTACTCTCTTGATAGTTTATTTTGCCGTGCAGAAGCTCTTCAATTAGATTCAATTTGTCTATTTTTTTTGTTGTAATTGCTTCTGGCATCTTCATCATGAAATCTTTGCCCTGCCCTTGTCCTGAATTGTATTGCCTAGGTTGTCTTCCAGGGTTTTTATAGTTTTGGGTTTTGCATTTAAGTCTTTAATCCACCTTGTGTTAATTTTTGTAAATGGTGTAAGGAAGGAATCTAGTTTCAATCTTCTGCATATGATTAGCCAGTTATCCCAACACCATCTTTTTTTTTTTT
>NC_045443.1:7779146-7811823 GCF_002776525.5 Piliocolobus tephrosceles
TTTTTTTTTTTTGAGACAGAGATTCACTCTCTTGCCAAGGTTGGGGTGCAGTAGTGCGATCTTGGCTCATTGCAACATCCGCCTCCTAGGTTCAAGCTATTCTCTTGCCTCAGCCTCCCAAGTAGCTGGGATTACAGGCACCCGCCACCATACCTGGCTAATTTTTGTATCTTTTGTAGAGACAAGGTTTCACCATATTGGCCAGGCTGGTCTCGAATTCTTGACCTCAAGTGATCCACCCACCTCGGTCTCCCAAAATGCTGGAATTAGAGGCCTAAGCCACCACACATGGCCACAGCACCTTTTATTGAATAGGGAATCCTTTCTCCATTGCCTGTTTTTATCAGGTTTGTCAAAGATCAGATAGTTGTAGGTGTGTGGTCTTATTTTTGGGTTCTCTATTCTGTTTTGTCAGTCTATGTATCTGTTCTTGTACCAGTACTACACTGTTTTGGTTACTGTATCCCTGTAGTATAGTTTAAAGCCAGATAGCGTGATACCTGCAGCTTCATTCTTTTTACTTAGGATTGCTTTGGCTATTCAGACTCCTTTTTGGTTCCATATGAATTTCAAAATAGTCTTTTTCTAGTTCTGTGAAGAATGTCAATGGTAGTTCAACAGAAATAGCATTTAATCTATAAATTGCTTTGGGCATTGTTTTAGTTCATTCTGACACTGCTATAAGGAACTGCCCAAGAGTGGGTAAGTTATAAAGAAAAGAGGTTTAATTGACTCACAGTTCTGCATGGCTGGGGAGGCCTCAGGAAATTTACAACCATGGTGGAAGGGGAAGCAAATACGTCCTTCTTCACAGGGTGGCAGGAGAAAATGAGAGCAGAGCAAAGGGGGAAGCTTCTTATAAAACCATCAGATCTCAAGAGATTCACTCATTATCAGAACGGCATGGTGGAAACTGCCCCCATGATTCAGTTATCTCCACCTGGTCCCACCCTTGACACATGGGACCAGGTGGAGATAACTGGTCCCACATATCACCTTATTGATAGGTGATATATCAAATATCACCTTATTACAATCCAAGGTGAGAGTTGGGTGGGGACACAGAGCCAAACCATATCAGGCACTGTGGCCATTTTAATGATATTGATTCTATCCATGAGCATGGAATGTTTTTCAATTTGTTTCTTTCATCTGTGATTTCTTTAAGCAGTGGTTTGTAGTTCTCCTTGTAGAGATCTTTCACTTCCCTGGTTAGCTGTATTCCTAGGTATTATATTCTTTTTGTGGCAATTCTGAATGGCAACTGTGTTCCTGATTTTGCTCTCTGCTTGACTGTTGCTGGTGTATAAGAATGTTAGTGATGTTTGCACATTTTGTATCCTGAGACTTTGCTGAAGATATTTATGAGCATAAGAAGCTTTTGGGCTGAGACTATGGGGTTTTCCAGATATAGGATTATGTCATCTGCAAAGAGGGATAGTTTGACTTCCTCTCTTCCTCTTTGGATGCCCTTTCTTTCTTTCTCTTGCCTGACTGGCCTGGCCAGAACTTCCAATACTATCTTGAATAGGAGTGTGAGAGAGGGCATCCTTGTCTTGTGCTGGCTTTCAAGGAGAATACTTCCAGCTTTTGCATAGTCAGTATGATATTGGCTGTGAGTTTGTCATAGATGGCTCTTATTATTTTGAGGTATGTTCCTTCAATAACTAGTTTATTGACAGTTTTTAACATGAATTGATGTTGAATTTTATTGAAAGTCTTTTCTGCACCTATTTTATATAATCATGTGTTTCTTGTCTTTAATTCTGTGTATGTGATGAATCACATTTATTGATTGCATATGTTGAAGCGATCTTGCATCACAAGGATGAGGCCTACTTGACCGTGGTGGATAAGCTTTTCGATGTGCTGCTGGATTCAGTTTGCCAGTATCTTGTTGAGGATTTTTGCATCGATGTTCATAAAGGATATTGACCTGAAGTTTTCTCTTTTTGTTGTATCTCTGTCAGTTTTTGGTATCAGGATGATGCTAACTTCATAGAATGAGTTAGGGAGGAGTTCCTTCTTCTCAATTTTTTTGGTAATAGTTTCAATGTAAATAGTACCAGCTTTTCTTTGCACATCTGGTATAATTCAGTGATGAATCCCTCTGGTGCTGGGCTTTTGTTGTTGGTGGTGGTGGTTGGTAGGCTATTTATTACTCCCTTAATTTCAGAGCTCATTATTGGTTTAGGGAATCAATTGTTTCCTAGTTGTCTTGGGATGGTGTGTGTGTTCAGGAATTTATCCATTTTCTCCAGATTTTCTAGTTTATGTGCATAGGGGTGTTCATAATATTCTCTGATCGTTGTTTGTATTTCTGTGGAGTTAGTGGTAACATCCCCCTTGTCATTTCTGATTGTGTGTGTTTGAATCCTCTCTCTTTTCTTCTTTATTTGTCTACCTAGTGGTCTATTTTATTAATTTTTTCAAAACGCCAACCCCTGAATTTCTTGATTTGTTTTGGATGTTTTTGCATATCTCTATTTTTTTTCAGTTCAGCTCTGACTGGTAATTTCTTGTATTCTGCTGTCTTTGGAGTTTATTTGCTTTTGGTTCTCTAGTTCTTTTAGTTGTGATACTAGGTTGTTAACTTGAGATCTGTCTAAGTTTTTGATATGGGAATTTAGTGCTATGAATTTCCTTCTTAATACTGCTTTAGCTCTGTCCCAGAGATTCTGGTATATTATATCTTTTTTCTCATTAGTTTCAAAGAACTTCTTGATTTCTGCCTTAGTTTAATTATTTACCCAAAAGCCATTCAGGATCAATAAACATGTCCATCAAAAAGGTAGAAAGACTTCAAATAAGCAACCTAATCATGCATCTTAAAGAACTAGAGCAAAAACAAGAGCAAATCAAAGCCAAAATTAGAAGATGAAACAAAATAATAAAAATCAGAGCAGAAATAAATAAAATTGAAATAAAGAAAACAATACAAAAGATCAATGAATCAAACAGTTGGTTTTATGAAAATTAAACAAAATTAACAAGCCTTTAGTTTAGTAAGCTAGACTGAAAAAGAGGGGGAATCCAAATAAAGTCAGAGATGAAAAGAAAGACATGATAATTGATACTGCATAAATTCAAAGGATCATTAGTGGCAACTATGACTATAAGCTAATTAATTGGAAAATCTAGAAGACATGGACAAACTCCTAGACACATACAACCTATGAAGATTGAACAATTAAGAAATCCAAAACCTGAACAGATCAATAACAATAATAAGACTGAAGCCATGGTAAAAAATCTCCTATTTAAAAAAAAAAAAAGTCTGGAATCCAATGGGTTTAATGATGATTCTACCAAGCATTTAAAGAAAAGAACTAATACCAATCTTACTCAAACTACCCCCAAAAATAGAGGAGGAATGAATACTTCAAAACTCATTGTATAAGGCCAGTATTGCCCTGATACCAAAACCAGACAAAGACACACACACACACACATATATATATATATAAAACTACAGGCCAATATCACTGATGAATATTAATGCAAAAATCCTCAACAAAATACTAGCAAACCAAATTCAGCAATATCAAAACCAGACAAGGACACATCAAAAAAAGAGAAAACTACAGACTAGTACCACTAATGAATATTGATGCAAAAATCTTCAATAAAATGCTAGCAACCCGAATTTAACAATACATTAAAAAAATTATTCATCATGATCAAGTGGGATTTATCCCTTGAATGCAAGGATGGTTCAACATATGCAAACCAATCAATGTGATACCTCATATCAACAAAATGAAGTATTAAAACTATATGATCATTTCAATTGATGCCAAAAAAGCATTTGATAAAATTCAATATCCCTTCATGATGAAATTTTAAAACTTCATGATAAAAACTTTCAAAAACCTGGGTATAGAAAGAATATATCTCAACATAATAAAAGCCATATATGACAGACCCACAGCTAGTATCATAGTGAATGGGGAAAAACTGAAAGCCTTTTCTCTAAACTCTGGAACACACAAGGATGCCCACTGTTACCACTGTTATTTAACACAGTACTGAAAGTAACCAACTGGAATGTTCATACACTGCAGATGGGAATGTAAATTAGTACAGCCACTATGGAAAACAGTATGGAGGTTACTCAACAAGCTAAAAATAGAACTACCATATGATCCAGCAATCCCGTTCCTGGGTATATAACCAAAAGAAAGGAAAGCAGTATATTGAAGAGAGATCTGTATTTCCATGTTTATTGCAGCAGTGTTCACAACAGCCAAGATACAGAGTTAATCTAGCTGTCCATCAGTGGATTAATGAACAAAGAAAATGCCATCCAATGAAATATTATCCAGCCATAAAAAGAATAAAATCCTGTCATTTGCAGCAACATGGATGGAACTGGAGGATATTATGTTAAGTAAAATAGGCCAGGAACAGAAAGGAAAAAATGGTATATTCTCACTCATATATGAGATATAAGTAAATGGATCTCATGGAGATAGAGAGGGTGGAAGGGGAGGGGGGAAGGGGATAAAGAGAGATTGGTTAATGGGTACAAAACTACTTTTAGATAGAAAAGATAAGATCTAGTCTTTAGTAACACAATAGTGTTCCTGTGGTTAACAATAACATTGCATATTTCAAAATAACAAATTATATAATTGATTTTAATCAATTACATTTTAAAGACTATAATACGTTTATATATTTTTAAGAATATAGTATAATTATATATAATTAATCAAATATTAAGAAATAATATTCAAGGTGATACATATCCCAATTACCTTGATATGATTGTTATATGTTGTATGCATGTATTCAAATATCACGTGTATCCCATAAATATGTACAACTATTATATATCAAAAAAAAAAAAAGACTTTAGTGTAAGAAGTGAAAGTGTAGGGGGCGGTTCCGAGATGGCCAAATAGGAACAACTCCAGCCTCCAGCTCCCAGCACGAGCGACATAGAAGACAGGTGATTTCTGCATTTCCAACTGAGGTACAGGGTTCATCTCACTGGGGCATGTCACACAGTGGGTGCAGCCCTCTGAGTGAGAGCAAAAGCAGGGTGAGGCATCGCCTCTCCTGGGAAGCACAAGGGGGAAGGGAATTCCCTTTCCTGGCCAAGGGAAACTGTGACACATAGCACCTGGAAAATCAGGTCACTCCCACCCTAATACTGTGCATTACCAAGGGTCTTAGCAAACAGCACACCCGATGATTATATCTCACACCTGGCTTAGAGGGTCCCATGCCCACAGAGCCTCCCTCATTGCTAGCACAGCAGTCTGAGATCTAACTGCAAGGCAGCAGCGAGGCTGGGGAGGGGTGCCCACCACTGCTGAGGCTTGAGTAGGTAAACAAAGCGGTCGGGAAGTTCAAACTGGGTGGAGCCCACCACAGCTCAAGGAGGCCTGCCTGCCTCTGTAGACTCCACTTCTGGGGACAGGGCATAGCCAAACAAAAGGCAGCAGAAACCTCTGCAGATTTAACTGTCCCTATCTAACAGCTTTAAAGAGAGTAGTGGTTCTCCCAGCACAGACTATGAGATCTGAGAACAGACACACTGTCTGCTCAAGCGGGCCGCTGACCCCTGAGTAGCCTAACTGGGAGACACCCCCAACTAGGGGCAGACTGATACCTCACACCTCACACGGCCAGTTACCCCTCTGAGATGAAGCTTCCAGAGGAATGATCAGGCAGCAGTATTTGCTGTTCAACAATATTCACTCTCCTGCAGCCTCCGCTGCTGATACCCAGGCAAACAGGGCCTGGAGTGGACCTCCAGCAAATTCCAACAGACCTGCAGCTGAGGGTCCTGACTGTTAGAAGGAAAACTAATAAACAGAAAGGACATCCACACCAAAACCCCATCTGTATGTCACCATCATGAAAGACCAAAGGTAGATAAAACCACAAAGATGGGGAAAAAACAGAGCAGAAAAGCTGAAAATTCTAACAATCAGAGCACCTTTCCCCCTCCAAAGGAACACAGCTCCTCACCAGCAATGGAACAAAGCTGGATGGAGAATGACTTTGATGAGAGAAGAAGGCTTCAGACGATCAAACTTCTCAGAGCTAAAGGAGGAAGTTTGAACCCATTGCAAAGAAGCTAAAAACCTTGAAAAAAGATTTGACAAATGGCTAAGTAGAATAACCAATGTAGAGAAATCCTTAAATTACCTGCTAGAGCTGAAAACCATGGCACAAGAACTATGTGACAAATGCACAAGCTTCAGTAACTGATTCGATCAACTGGAAGAAAAGGTATCAGTAGCTGAAGATCAAATGAATGAAATGAGGTGAGAAGAGAATTTTAGAGAAAAAAGGTAAAAAGAAATGAAGAAAGCCTCCAAGAAATATGGGACTATGTGAAAAGACCAAATATATGTCTGATTGGTGTACCTGAAAGTGACGGGGAGAATGGAACCAAGCTGGAAAACACTCTGCAGGATATCATTCAGGAGAACTTCCCCAACCTAGTAAGGCAGGCCAACATTCAAATTCAGGAAACACAGAGAACGCCACAAAGATACTCCTCGAGAAGAGCAACTCCAAGACACATAATTCTCAGATTGACCAAAGTTGAAATGAAGGAAAAAATGTTAAGGGCAGCCAGAGAGAAAGGTCGGGTTACCCACAAAGGGAAGCCCATCAGAATAACAGCAGATCACCAGCAGAAACTCTACAAGCCAGAAGAGAGTGGGGGCCAATATTCAACATTCTTAAAGAAAAGAATTTTCAACCCAGAATTTCATATCCAGCCAAATTAAGTTTTATAAGTGAAGGAGAAATAAAATCCTTTACAGACAAGCAAATGCTTAGAGACTTTGTCACCACCAGGCCTGCCCTACAAGAGCTCCTGAAGGAAGCACTAAACATGCAAAGGAACAACTGGTACCAGCCACTGCAAAAACATGCCAAAATGTAAAGACATCGATGCTAGGAAGAAAAGGTATCAACTAACGAGCAAAACAACAAGCTAACATCGTAATGACAGGATCAAGTTCACACATAACAATATTAACCTTAAATGTAAATGGGCTAAATGCTCCAGTTAAAAGACATGGACTGGCAAATTGGATAAAGAGTCAAGACCCATCAGTTTGCTGTATTCGGGAGACCCATCTCACGTGCAGAGACATACATAGTCTCAAAATAAAGGGATGGAGGAAGATCTACCAAGCAAATGGAAAACAAAAAAAGGCATGAGTTTCAATCCTAGTCTCTGATAAAACAGACTTTAAACCAACAAAGACCAAAGAGACGAAGAAGGCCATTACATAATGGTAAAGGGTTCAATTCAATAAGAAGAACGATCCTAAATATATATGTACCCAATACAGGAGCACCCAGACTCATAAAGCAAGTCCTTAGAGACTTACAAAGAGACTTAGACTCCCACACAATAATAATGGGAGACTTTAACACCCTACTGTCGACATTAGACAGATCAACAAGACAGAAAGTTAACAAGGATATCCAGGAATTGAACTCAGCTCTGCACCAAGCGACCTATTAGACATCTACAGAACTCTCCACCCCAAATCAACAGAGTATACATTCTTCTCAGCACCACATCACACTTTTTCCAAAATTGACCACATAATTGGAAGTAAAGCACTCCTCAGCAAGTGTAAAAGAACAGAAATTATAACAAACTGTCCCTAAGACCACAGTGCAATCAAATAGAACTCAGGATTAAGAAACTCAATTAAAACCACTCAACTACATGGAAACTGAACAACCTGCTCCTGAATGACTACTGGGTACAAAACAAAATGAAGGCAGAAATAAAGATGTTCTTTGAAACCAATGAGAACAAAGATACAACATACCAGAATCTCTGGGACACATTTAAAGCAGTGTGTAGAGGGAAATTTATAGCACTAAGTGTCCACAAGAGAAAGCAGGAAAGATCTAAAATTGACACCCTAACATCACAATTAAAAGAATTAGAGAAGCAAGAGCAAACACATTAAAAAGTTAGGAGAAGGCAAGAAATAACTAAGATCAGAGCAGAACTGAAGGAGACAGAGACACAAAAATCCCTTCAAAAAATCAATGAATTCAGGAGCTGGTTTTTTGAAAAGATCAACAAAATTGATAGACTGCTAGCAAAACTAATAAAAAAGAAAAGAGAGAAGAATTAAATAGATGCAATAAAAAATGATAAAGGGGATATCACCTCTGACCCCACCGAAATACCATCAGAGAATACTAAATGCAACAGCTTTATGCAAATAAACTAGAAAACCTAGAAGAAATGGATAATTTCCTAGACACATACTCTCTCCCAAGACTAAATCAGGAAAAAGTTGAAACCCTGAATAGACCAATAACAGACTCTGAAATTGAGGCAATAAATAATAGCCTTCCAACCAAGAAAAGTCCAGGACCAGATGGATTCACAGTCAAATTCTACCATATGTACAAGGAGAAGCTGGTACCATTCCTTCTGAAACGATTCCAATCAATGGAAAACAAGTGAATCCTCCCTAACTCATTTTATGAGGCCAACATCATCCTGATACCAAAGCCTGGCAGAGACACACACACACAAAAAAAGAATTTTAGACTAATATCCCTGATGAACATCGACATAAAAATCCTCAATAAAATACTTGCAAACTGAATCCAGCAGCACATCAGAAAGCTTATCCACCATGATCAAGTGGGCTTCATCCCTGGGATGCAAGGCTGGTTCAATATACACAAATCAATAAAGGAATCCAGCATAAAAACGGAACCAAAGACAAAAACCATATGATTATCTCAATAGATGCAGAAAAAGCCTTTGACAAAATTCAACAGCCCTTCATGCTAAAAATTCTCAATAAATTTGGTATTGATGGAACATATCTCAAAATAATAAGAGTTATTTGTGACAAACCCACAGTCAATATCATACTGAATGGGCAAAAACTGGAAGCATTCCTTTTGAAAACTGGCACAAGACAGGGATGCCCTCTCTCACCACTCCTATTCAACATAGTGTTGGAAGTTCTGGCCAGGGCAATCAGGTAGGAGAAAGAAATAAAGGGTATTCAGTTAGGAAAAGAGGAAGTCAAATTGTCCCTGGTTGCAGATGACATGATTGTACATTTAGAAAACCCCATCATCTCAGCCCCAAATCACCTTAAGCTGGTAAGCAACTTCAGCAAAGTCTCTGGATACAAAATGAATGTGCAAAAATCACAAGCATTCTTATACACCAACAGCAGATAAACAGAGAGCCAAATCATGAGTCAATTTCCATTCACAATTGCTTCAAAGAGAATAAAATACCTAGGAATCCAACTTACAAGGGACGTGAATGACCTCTTCAAGGAGAACTACAAACCACTGCTCAATGAAATAAAAGAGGACACAAACAAATGGAAGAACATATCATGCTCATGGATAGGAAGAATCAATATCGTGAAAATGGCCATACTGCCCAAGGTAATTTATAGATTCAATGCCATCCCCATTAAGCTACCAATGACTCTCTTCACAGAATTGGAAAAAACTACTTTAAAGTTCATATGAAATCAAAAAAGAGCCTGCATTGCCAAGACAATGCTAAGCGAAAAGAACAAAGTTGGAGGCATCACGCTACCTGACTTCAAACTTTACTACAAGGCTACCATAACCAAAACAGCATGGTACTGGTACCAAAACAGAGATATAGACCAATGGAACTGAACAGAGCCCTCAGAAATAATACCACACATCTACAAAAATCTGATCTTTGACAAACCTGACAAAAACAAGAAATGGGGAAACGATTCCCTATTTAATAAATGGTGCTGGGAAAACTGGCTAACCATAAGAAGAAAGCTGAAACTGGATCCCTTCCTTATACCTTATACAAAAATTAATTCAAGATGGATTAGAGACTTAAATGTTAGACCTAAAACCATAAAAACCCTAAAAGAAAACATAGGCAATACCATTCAGGACACAGGCATTGCCAAGGACTCCATGTCTAAAACACCAAAAGTAATGGCAACAAAAGCCAAAATTGACAAATGGGATCTAATTAAACTAAAGAGCTTCTGCACAGCAAAAGAAACTACCATCAGAGTGAACAGTCAACCTACAGAATGGGAGAAAATTTTTGCAATCTACTCATCTGACAAAAGGCTAATATCTGGAACCTACAAAGAACTCAAACAAATTTACAAGAACAAAACAAACAACCCCATCAAAAAGTGGGCAAATGATATGAACAGACTTCTCAAAAGAAGACATTTATGCAGCCAACAGACACATAAAGAAATGCTCATCATCACTAGCCATCAGAGAAATGCAAATCAAAACCACAATGAGATACCATCTCATACCAGTTAGAATGGTGATCATTAAAAAGTCAGGATAACAACAGGTGCTGGAGAGGATGTGGAGAAATAGGAACACTTTTACACTGTTGGTGGGACTGTAAACTAGTTCAACCATTGTGGAAGACAGTGTGGCAATTCCTCAAGGATCTAGAACTAGAAATACCATTTGACCCAGCCATCCCATTACTGGGTGTATACCCAATGGATTATAAATCATGCTGCTATAAAGACATACACACACATATGTTTGTTGTGGCACTATTCACAGTGGCAAAGACTTGGAACCAACCCAAATGTCAATCAATGATAGACTAGAGTAAGAAAATGTGGCACATATACACCATGGAATACTATGCAGCCATAAAAAAGGATGAGTTCATGTCCTTTGTAGGGACATGGATACAGCTGAAAACCATCATTCTCAGCAAACTATCACAAGAACAGAAAACCAAACACCGCATGTTCTCACTCATAGGTGGGAAGTGAACAATGAGAACACTTGGACACAGGAAGGGGAACATCACACATGAGGGCCTGTTGTGGGGTGGCGGGAGGGGGAGAGATAGCATTAGGAGATATACCTAATGTAAATGATGAGTTAATGGGTGCAGCACACTAACATGGCACATGTATACATATGTAACAAACCTGCACATTGTGCACATGTACCCTAGAACATAAAGTACAAAAAAAAAAAAAAAGTGAAAGTGTAAAACTACTAGAAGAAAACATGGGAAAATTTTAATGACATTGGTCTTGGCAAGGATTTCTTCCATATGACCCCAAAAGAACTGGCAAAAAAAAAAAAAAAAAAAGCAAATATAAAGAAATGGAATTGCATCAAACTAAAAAGCTTCTTTACAGCAAATAAAATAATTAACAAAATGAAGAGAGAACCCACAGAATGTGATAAAATATTTGCAACCATGTATCTGTTAAGAGGCTAATATCCAAAATGTATAAGGAACTGAACAAACTCAATAGCAAAAAAAAAAATTTTTTTAAACAAATAATCCAATCAAGAAATGGGCAAAGGTCCTAAATTGACATTTCTGAAAAGAAGATATACAAATGTCCAACAGATATATGAAGAAATGTTCATTGTCACTGATCACCAGGGTAAGGCAAATTAAAACCACAATGAGATATCAATTCACAGCTCTTAGAATGACTACAATCAAAGAGATAAAAGATAACAAGTATTGGTGAGGGTATAGAAAAGGGGATCCCTTGTGCATTGTCAGTGGGAATGTAAATTAATGCAGCCATTATGGAAAGAAGTATGGAAGTTTATCAGAAAATTAAAAATAGAACTACCGTATAATCTAACAATACCACTTCTGAGTATACATCCAAAGGAAATGAAACGAGTATGTGAAAGAGATATTTGCACTCCAGTTTTTATTGCAGTATTACTCACAATAGCTAAGATATAGAAGCAACCTAGATGTCTATCATCAGATGAATGGACAAAGAAAATTTGGCATACTACTGGAATACCATTCAGCCTTAAAAATAGTAGAAATCCTATCATTTGTGACAACATGGATGAATCTAGAGGACACCATGGTAAGTGAAATAAGCCAGTCACAGAAAGACAAATGACATGTAATCTCACTTATATGTGGAATCTAAAAAAGTTGAACTCATAGAAAAGTAGAATGATGGCTACCAGACACTGGAGGAGAGTAGTAAATGGAAAATAGAGGGATATTGATCAAAAAGTAAAAGGTTGCAGTTAGACAGAAAGAATAAGCTTTACTGCTCTATTAACAGAATAGTCACTCTAATAAATATTAATGCATTGTATATTTCAAAACTGCCAAGAAAATAGATTTGAAATGTTTTCACCACAAAAAATTGTGTGAGGTGATGAATTTGTCAGTTGGCCCAATTTAATCATTCCACATTGTAAACATGTATCAAAACATCACGTGGTACTTAATATAATATCAAACCAAATTCAACAGCATATTAAAAGGATCTGTCACCATTATCAAGTGGAATGCAAGGATGGTTCAACATATTCAAGTCAATAAATGTGATATATCACATTAATAGAAGAAATGATAGAAAAGAAACCTGTATAATCATCTCAAGAGATGTAGAAAAGGCATTTGACAAATTCAATATCCTCTCATAATTAAAAGTCAACAAACTAGGTACATCAGGTATGTACCTAAACAAAGTAATTTTTATGCCATATATGACAAGCCTACAGCTAATAACAGATTCAAGGTTTGAAAAAAAATTATGAAGTTTTTTCCTCTGAAATAAGGAAAGAATAAGAATGCCCACTCTCCCCACTTCTAGTCAACACAAGAAGATCTAGTTAGAGCAACTAGGCAAGAGAAAGCAATGAAAGACATCTAAATGAAAGAGAAAGAAGTTAAATTGTCCCTTTTACAGATGACACAGACAGACAGACCGACACACAAATACACACATATAATAAAGACTCCACCAAATAACTGTTAGAACAAATTTAATAAGGTTGCAGAATACAAAGTCAACACATAAAAATCAGTGGTGTTTCTATACACTAATGATGAACTTTCTAAAGGAGAAATTTTAAAATCCCATTTATAATAACATCAACAAGTATAAAACACTTGGGAAGAAGTTTAACCAATGAGGTGAAAGGCCTACTTGTATACTGAAACCTATAAAACATTGATGAAAGAAATTGAAAACACAAATAAATGAAAAGACTTCCCATATTCATGGATTAGAAAAATTGACATTGTTAAAGTATCCATACTACCCAAAAAGATCTACAGATTCAATGCAATCACTGCCAAAATTTCAATAACATTTTTTTTCAGAGAAATACAAAAAGTAATCCTAAAATTTGGATAAAACCACAAAATACCCTGAATAGCCAAAGCAATTTTGATCAAAAAGAAAGTTAAAGGCATTGGTTTACCTTATTTCAAAATATATTACAAAGCTATAGTGATCGGAACAACATGGTCCTGGCATAACAAGAGAAGTATAGAGCAATGGAACAGAATAGACAGCTTGGAAATAAATCCACTCATTTGTGGTCAATTGATTTTCAAGAAAGTTGCCAACAATATAGACCAGAGAAAGGGCAGTCTCTTTAATAGACAGTGTTGAGAAAATTGGATATCCACATGCACCGGAATAAAATTAGAGTCTCATCTCACACTGTATATAAAAATCAACTCAAAAGATTAAAGACTTCAATATAAGACTGAAAATTTTAAGTCTTACAAGAAAACATAGGGGATGCCTGTAATCGCAGCACTTTGGGAGGCTGAAGGGAGGATTACTTGAGACCAGGAGTTTATGACCTACCTGCCTAGGCAATAAAGTGAGGGCCTGTCTCTATTAGGAAAAAAATTTTTTTTTAATTTGCCAAGCATAGTGGCACACATCTAAAGTCTCAGCAACATGGGAGGTTGAGGCAGGAGGATCACTTGGGCCCAGGAGTTCGAGGGTGTAGTGAGCTATGAAAAAGTCACTGCACTCCAGCCTGGATGACAGAGCAAGGGCCTGTCTCAAAAAAAAAAAAACAAAAAAACAAAACACAAAACAACACTAACACAACAACAACTTGGGAGACTGTATGTGTCTAGAAATTTATCCATTTCTTCTAGGTTTTCTAGTTTTTTTGTGTAGAGGCATTTATAGTATTCTCTGATGGTAGTTTGCTTCTGTGGGATCAGTGGTGATATCCCCTTTATCATTTTTTGTTGTATCTATTTGATTTTTCTCTTTTTTATTTTATTAGCCTGACTAGTGGGCTATCTATTTTGTTGATCTTTTCAAAATCTTTTCTAGATTCATTGATTTTTTAAGGATTTTTCATATCCCTATTTCCTTCAGTTCTGCTCTGATCTTAGTTATTTCTTGTCTTCTGCTAGCTTTTGAATTTGTTTGCCCTTGCATCTCTTGCTCTTTTAATTGTGATGTTAGAGTGTTGGTTTTATATCTTTCCTGCTTTCTCTTGTGGGCATTTAGTGTTATAAATTTCCCTCTACACACTGCTTTAAATGTGTCCCAGAGATTCTGGTACATTGTGTCTTTGTTCTCATTAGTTTCAAAGAACATTTTTATTTCTGCCCAATTTCTTTATTGACCCAGTAGTCATTCAGGAGCAGGTTGTTCACTTTCCATGTAGTTGTGCAGTTCTGAGTGAGTTTCTTAATCCTAAGGTCTAATTTGATTGCACTGTGGTCTGATAGACTGTTATATTTCCAATCTTTTGGATTTGCTGAGGAGTGTTTTATTTCCAATTATGTGGTCAATTTTAGAATAAGTATGATGATGTGCTGAGAAGAATGTATACCCTGTTGATTTGGAGTGAAGAGTTCTGTAGATGACTATTAGGTCCACTTGGACCAGAGCTGAGTTCAAGTCCTGAATATCCTTGTTAATTTTCTGTCTTGTTGATCTGTCTAATATTGACAATGGGGTGTTAAAATCTCCCACTATTATTGTGTGGGAGTCTAAGTCTATTTGTAGGTCTCTAAGAACTTGTTTTATGAATCTGGGTGCTCCTGTATTGGGTGCATATAATTTAGCACAGTTAGTTCTTCTTGGTGCACTGATCCCTTTACCATTATGTAACACCTTTCTTTGTCTATTTTGATCTCCATTGGTTTAAAGTCTCTTTTATCAGAGACTAGGATTGCAACTTCCACTTTCTTTTGTTTTCCACTTGCTTGGTAAATATTCCTCCATCTTTTAATTTTCAGCCTATGTGTATCTTTGCACATGAGATAGGTCTCTGAATACAGCACACTGATGGGTCTTGACTCTTTATCCAATTTGCCAGTCTGTGTCTTTTAATTGGGGAATTTAGCCCATTTACATTTAAGATTAATATAGTTATGTGTGAATTTGATCATGTCATTATCCCTGACTAGACCAATAACAAGGTCTGAAGTTGAGGCAGTAATTAATAGCCTACCAACCAAAAGAAGTCCAGGGCCAGATGGATTCACAGTCGAATTCTACCAGAGGTACAAAGAGGAGCTGGTACCATTCCTTCTGAAACTATTCTAATCAATAGAAAAAGAGGGAATCCTCCCTAACTCATTGTAGGAGGCCAGAATCATTCAGATACCAAATCTGGCAGAAACACAACAAAAACATTTCAGACCAATACCCCCGATGAACATTGATGCAAAAATTTTCCATAAAATACTGGCAAACTGAATCCGACAGCACATCAAAAAGTTTATCCACCACAATCAAGTAGGCTCCGTGCCTGGGATGCAAGGCTGGTTCAACATAAGCAAAGCAATAAACGTAATCCATCATATAAACACAACCAATGACAAAACCACATGTCCCAACAGATGCAGAAACGGCCTTTGACAAAATTCAACAGCCCTTCATGCTAAAAACTCTTAATAGGCTAGGTATCAATGGAATGTATCTCACAATATTAAGAGCTATTTATGACAAAACCACAGCCAATATCATACTGAATGGGCAAAAACTGGAAGCATTCCCTTTGAAAACCGGCACAAAACAAGGATGCCATCTCTCACCACTCATTCAAAAGAGTATTGGGAGTTCTGGCCAGGGCAATAAGGCAAGAGGAAGAAATAAAGTGTATTCACATAGGAAATGAGAAAGTCAGATTGTCTCTGTTTGCAGATGACATGATTGTATATTTAGAAAATCCCACTTTCTCAGTCCAAAATCTCCTTAAACTGATAAGCAACTTCAGCAAAGTCTCAGGATACAAAATCAATGTGCAAAAATCACAAGTATTTCTGTACACCAATAACAGACAAACAGAGAGCCAAATCATGAGTGAACTCCCATTCACATTTGCTACAAAGAGAGTAAAATACTTAGGAATACAACTTACAACAGATGTGAAGGACTTCTTCAAGAAGAACTACAAACCAGTGCTCAAGAAAATAAGAGAGGACACAAATAAATGGAAAAACATTCCAGGTTCATGGACAGGAAGAATCGATATCATGAAAATGGCCATAATGCCCAAAGTAATTTATAGATTCAATGCCATCCCCATCAAGCTACCATTGACTTTCTTCACGGAATTGGAAAAACCTACTCTAAACTTCATATGGAACCAAAAAAAGGCCGCATAGACAAGACAATCCTAAGCAAAAAGAACAAAGCAGGAGGGATCATGCTATCTGACTTCAAACTATGCTACAAGGCCACAGTTATCAAAACAGCATGGTACTGGTACCAAAACAGATACATAAACCAATGGAACACAACACAGTCCTCAGAAATAACATCACACCTCTACAACCATCTGATCTTTGACAAACCTGCCAAAAACAAGCAATGGGGAAAGGATTCCCTATTTAATAAATGGTGTTAAGAAAACTGGCTAGCCATATACAGAAAACAGAAACTGAACCCCTTCCTTACACCTTATGCAAAAATTAACTCAAGATGGGTTAACAACTTAAACATAAGACCTAAAACCATAAATATCCTAGAAGAAAACCTGGGCAATACTATTCAGGACATAGGCATGGGCAAAGACTTTGTGTCTAAAACACCAAAAGCAATGTCAACAAAAACCAAAATTGACAAGTGGGATCTAATTAAACTAAATAGCTTCTGCACAGCAAAAGAAACTATCATCAGAGTAAACAGGCAACTTACAGAATGGGAGAAAATTTTTGCAATCTATCCATCTGACAAACTGCTAATATCCAGAATCTATAAAGAACTTAAACAAATTTACAAGAAAAAAACAACCCCATCAAAAAGTGGGCAAAGGATATGAACAGACACTTCTCAAAAGAAGACATTTATATATGCAGCCAACAATCATATGAAGAAAAGCTTGTCATCGCTGGTCATTAGAGAAATGCAAATCAGAACCACAATGAGATACCATCTCACACCAGTTAGAATGGTGATCTTTAAAATGTCTGGAAACAACAGATGCTGGAGAGGATGTGGACAAATAGAAACACTTTTCCACTGTTGGTAGGCGTGTAAATTAGTTCAACCATTGTGGAAGACAGTGTGGCAGTTCCTCAAGGATCTAGAACTAGAAATACCATTTGACCCAGCAATCTCATTACTGGGTATATACCCAAAGGATTATAAATCATTCCACTATAAAGACACATGCACACGTATCTTTATTGTGGCATTATTCACAATAGCAAAGACTTGGAACCAACCCAAATGTCCATCAATGATAGAATGGATAAAGACAATGTGGCACATACACACCATGGAACATTATGCAGCCATTAAAAAGAATGAGAACATGTTCTTTGCAGGGACATGGATGAAGCTGGAAAACAACATTATTAGCAAACTAACACAGGAACAGAAAACCAAACACCGTGTGTTCTCACTCCTAAGTGGGAGTTGAACAATGAGATCACATGGACACAGGAGAGCAATGTCACACGCAGGGGCCTGTCAGGGAGTTGGGTGCAAGGAGACGGAGAGCATTAGGACAAATACCTTAAAACCTGCAGGGCTTAAAACCTGGATGACAGGTTGATAGGTGCAGCAAACCACCATGGCACATGTATACCTACATAACAAAACTGCAGGTTCTGCACATGTGTCCCAGAACTTAAAGTATAATAATAATAATAATAAAGGGCGGGGCATGGGGGAAATTTCATGACAATGATTTTTTGGAAATAAAACACAGACAACAAAGATGAACGTAAACAAATGAGTTTACATCATACTGATAATGGGTTAATATCCAAAATACAGAGAGAACTCAACCCAATATTGAAAAAACAACCTGATTAAAAACGGGCAAAACAACAGATATTTCTCAAAAGAAGACATACAAATGACCAACAGGTATATGAAAAAAAAATGTTCAACATCACCAATCATCAGGAAAAGGCAAATTAAAACCACAATGAGATGTCACCTCACCTTATACCTATTAGATAGCTATAATCAAAAAGATGAAAGATGAGGATTGATGAGGTTGTGGGGAAAAGGGATCCCTTGTAAACTAGTGGTGAGAATGCAAATTAGGACAGCCTTAAAAATTAAAAATAGAATTACCATGTGATTCAGCAATTCCACTTCTGTGCACATTTCCAAAGTAAAGGCAATCAGTATGTTGAAGAGACATCTGCATGCTTATGTTTATTGCAGCACTATTCACAATAACCCACATATGGAATCAACCTAAGTGTCCACTGATAGATGAATGAAGAAATGTGGTATATATACACAATGGAATACTATTTAGCCTTTAAAAAGAGGGAAATCCTGTGCTTTGCAACAACACAAACGATCCTAGAGGACATTATGTGAAGTGAAATAAGCCAGGCACAGAAAGACAAATGCTATATTATTTCATTTATATGTGGAATGTGAAAAAGTTGAACTTATAGAAATAGAGAGTAGAGTGGTGGTTACCAGTAGCTGGGGGAAGGTGTTGGGAGGATGTTTGGTCAAAGGGTACAAAATTTCAGTTGGGTAGGAGGAGAAAGTTCAAGAGATCTATTGCACAACTGTAGTCACAACTGGTGACTACAGTTCATATCCCGGTATTATATTCTCGAAAATCACTCAGAGGGGTAGGTTTTAAGTGTTCTCCACCAGAAAAAAATAAGTATGTTAAGTAATGCATATGTCAATTAGCTTGATCTAGTCATTCCACAATGTATACATATTTCAAAATATCATATTGAACATGATAAATATGTAAATTTTTGTCACTTAAAAAATAACATGAAGGATATATGCTTGAGGTGATGAATACCTCATTTACCCTGATGTGACAATTACACATTGTGTGCCTTTATCAAAATATCTCATATATCCCATAAATATATACACTTACAGTGGACCCACTGAAATTTAAAAAAATTAATTGCATAGAAAACTACGATAGTTAGCAAGTTAGTGGACCCAAGGTTTAGTGTTGTACTACTTTAAATGCCAACTTTTCTTTATGTGAATATGTATCATAAGTAACTTTTAGTAATATACAAACTTACTTTATGACCATTATATTTATACAGAAAAGACATAGCTTATGTATTTATTTCAGCTTTAGTTATAATGTCCTGAGGAATGAGAAACTAAACCACTGAGTCTTTGTGCCCTTACCAGGTGTGGCTATGCATTTCATTCCAGTGAACCGAATTACAGTAACAAAAAGCAGTTAAAGAACTGTTGTGAGTCATGCCTTATAAAACTAACCATATATTATTTACAGACCCTTCAATACCGTTAACTTTCCCTTTCTTAGAAAAACTAAAGTAAAAATAAACTATTTTTATTTGGTAATAGAAAAATTATTCAAACCAAATAAGAAAAAATATATATAGTACTCTATATGAAAATTGAAACACTGTCAAATAAAACACATTATAATACGCCTAGGAAACTCTACAAAAAATCAGGAAGCTCATTTAGAAATTAATGGAATTAAGGACAAGTAATTAAAGCAAACTCAAATCAGTAATATTCTTATTTATTTACTTATTTAATTCCCTTGAAAGTCTCATATACACTATTAAGTAGTCACATTCACAAACTTAATTTTTATAAAGTCAGCAGCAGTCTTAGGAATACTAGGAGAAGAAGAACTCCATAAAAATGCAACTGTAATAGTCAGTGAGGGAGGTGAATTTCTGCTCCATTCAATAGTCCAGGTCTTCATCAAGGTATCTTCAAGGCTGAACCAAAACCATAAATAGAAAATTGTCATTTTCCTCTTCATATGCATATAAGAATTCATTACATTATAACACAGAGACAAACTGACTTGTGTTAAAAATTATACTACTTTCCTGAGCAGAAATTTTAAATGCTATTTTTTTTTAACTTCAGTGTGTGTAAGAATTACTTTTATTCCATGGAAATACAGTAAAATTAAGAAATGCCATTTTTAGAAGCTGGCAAGATGGTTGAATAGGAACAGCTCCAGTCTGCAGCTCCCATTGAGACCAACGGAGAAGCCGGGTGGTTTCTGCCTTTCCAACTGAATGGCGCCTGGAACCCCAGGGAGACAGAACCATTCGCTCCCCTGGAAAGGGGGCTGAAGCAAGGGAGCCAAGTGGTCTCACTCAGCGGGTCCCACTCCCACAGAGCGCAGCAAGCCAGGAACCACTGGCTTGAAATTCTCGATGCTAGCACTGTAGTCTGAAGTAGACCTCGGACAATCAAGCTTGGTCAGGGGAGGGACATCTGCCATTACTGAGACTTGAGTAGGCAGTTTTCCCCTGACAGTGCTAAGGAGGCCAAAGAGGCCGTGGCCAGAATGCCTCTCTAGATTCCTCCTCTCAAGGCAGCAGCCCCAGTCAGGGGCTTATAGATAAAACTCCCATCTCCCTGGGACAGAACACCTGGGGGAAGGGGTGACTGTGGACGCAGCTTCAGCGGACTTAAACATTCCTGTCTTCTGGCTCTGAAGAGAGCAGCAAATCCTGACAAGGAGAATTCTCCCAGCACAGCACATGAGCTCTGCTAAGGGACAGACTGCCTCCTCAAGTGGGTCCCTGACCCCCATGCCTCCTGACTGGGAGAGACCTCTGAGCAGGGGTCAACAGACACCTCATACAGGAGAGCTCTGGCTGGCATGAGGCCAGTACCCCTCTGGGACAAAACTTCCAAAGGAAGGAGAAAGCAGCAATCTTTGCTGTTCTGCAGCCTTCACTGGTAATATCCAGGCAAACAGGGTCTGGAGTGGACTTCCAGCAAACTGCAGTAGAACTACAGAAGAGGGGCCTGACTCTGTTATAAGAAAAATTAACAAACAGAAATCACTAACATCAACATCAACCAAAAGGACCCCCACACAAAAACCCCAACAAAGGTCATCAGCCCCAAGTATCAAAGGTAGATAAATCAATGAAGAAGGAAAAATCAGTGCATAAATGCTGAAAATTCCAAAAACCAGAATGGCTCTTCTCCTTTAAATGATAACAACTCCTCTCCAGCAAGGGCACAAAACTGGACAGATAATGAGTTTGATGAACTGACAGAAGTAGGCTTCAGAAGGTGGATACTAACAGACTTGTCTGAGCTAAAGGAGCATGTTCTAACCCAATGCAAGGAAGCTAAGAACCTTGATAAAAGGTTACAGGAACTGCTAACTAGAATAACCAGTTTAGAGAACATAAATGACCTGATGGAGGTGAAAAACAGAGCATGAGAACTTCATGAAGCATACAGAAGTATCAATAGCCAGATCAATCAAGCAGAAGAAAGGATAACAGTAATTGAAGATCAACTTACTGAAAAAAGGAATGAAGACAAGATTGGAGGAAAAAAGAATGAAAAGGAACAAACAAGGCCTCCAAGAAATATGGGACTATGTGAAAAGACCAAACCTATGATTGATTGGTGCACCTGAAAGTGATGGGGAGAATGGAACCAAGTTGGAAAACACTCTTCAGGATATTATCCAGGAGAACTTCCCCAACCTAGCAAGACAGGCCAACATTCAAATTCAGGAAATACAGGGAACACCACTAAAATACTCCTTGAGAGGAGCAACCCCAAGACACATAATCTTCAGTTTCTCCAAGGTTGAAATGAATGAAAAAATGTTAAGGACACCAGAGAGAAAGGTCAGGTTACCTACAAAGGGCAGCCCATCAGACTAACAGTGGATCTTTCTCCAGACACCATACAAGCCAGAAGAGAGTGGGGGCCAATATTTAACATTCATAAAGGAAATAATTTTACCCAGAATTTCATATTCAGCCAAGCTAAGCTTCATGAGTGAAGGATAAATAAGATCCTTTACAGAAAAGCAAATGCTGAGGGATTTTGTCACCACCAGGCCTGCCTTACAAGAGCTCCTGAAGGAAGTACTAAATATGGAAAGGAAAAACCAGTACCAGCCATTGTAGAAACACACCAAAATATAAAGGCCAATGACACTATGAAGAAACCGCATCAATTAATGTGCAAAATAACCAGTTAGCATCATGATGACAGGATCAAATTCACACATAACAATATTAACCTTAAATGTAAGTGGGTGAAATGCCCCCAACTAAAACACACAGACTGACAAATTGGATAAAGAGTCAAGATTCACTGGTTTGCTGTATTCAGGAGACCCATCTCATGTGCAAGACACACATAGGCTCAAAATAAAGGGATGGAGGAAAACATAACAAGCAAATGGAAAGCAAAAAAAAAGAAAAAAAGAAAAAAGGGTTGCAATTCTAGTCTGTGATAAAACTGACTTTAAGCCAATAAAGATAAAAAAAAGACACAGAAGGGCATTACATAATAGTAAAGGAATCAATGCAACAAGAAGAGATAAGTATATTAAATATATATGCACCCAATACAGGAGCACCCAGGTTCATAAAACAAGTTCTTAGAGACCTATAAATAGACTTAGACTCCCACACAATAGTAGTGGGAGACTTTAACACCCCATTGTCTAATATTAGACAGATCAATGAGACAGAAAATTAACAAGGATATTCAGAACTTGAACACAGCTCTGGACCAAATGGACCTAATAGACATTGACAGAACTCTCCACTCCAAATCAACAGAATATATATTCTTCTCAGCACCGCATAGCACTTGTTCTAAAATTGACCTCATAATTGGAAATAAAACACTCCTCAGCAAGTACAAAAGAATGTAAATCATAACAAACAGTCTCACAAACCACAGTACAATCAAAGTAGAACTCAAGATTAAGAAACTCACTCAAAACCTTACAACTACATGGCAACTGAACAACCTGCTCCTGAATGACTACTGAATAAGTAACAAAATTACAGCAGAAATAATGAAGTTCTTTGAAACCAATGAGAATAAAGACACAACATACAAAAATCTCTGGGACACAGCTAAAGCAGTGTTAAGAGGGAAATGTATAGCACTAAATGCCCACATCCAAAAGTGGGAAATATCTAGAATCAACACCCTAACATCACAACTAAAAGAACTAGAGAAGTAAGAGCAAACAAATTCCAAAGGTAGCAGAAGACAAGAAATAACTAAGATCGGAACAAAACTGAAGGATAGAGATATGAAAAACTCTTCAAAAATCAATCAATCCAGGAAATGGGTTTTTTGAAAAGATCAACAGAATAGACAGATCACTAGCCAGACTAATAAAGAAGAAAAGAGAGAAGAATCAAATAAATATAATAAAAAATGATAGAGGAGATATCACCGCTGATCCCACAGAAATGCAAACTACCATCAGAGAATGCTATAAACACCTCTAAACAAATAAACTAGAAAATCTAAAAGAAATGGATACATTCCTGGACACATACACCCTCCCAAGACTAAATGAGGAAGAAGTCAAATCTGAATAGACCAATAACAAGTCATGAAATTGAGGCAGTAATTAATAGCTTACCAACCAAAAGAAAAAAAAAAAAAAAAAAAAAAAAAACATGACCAGATGAATTCAAAGCCGAATTCTACCAGAGGTACAAAGATGAGCTAAGAACTAATACCATTCCTTCTGAAACTATCCCAAATAATAGAAAAAGAGAGACTCCTCCCTAACTCATTTTATGAGGCCAACATCACCCTAATACCAAAATCTGGCAGAGACACAACATATAAAAGAAAATACCAGGCCAATATCCCTGATGAACATTGATGCAAAAATCCTCAATCAAATGCTGGCAAACCAAATCCAGCAGTACATTAGAAAGCTTATCCACCACAATCAAGTTGGCTTCATCCCTGGATGTAAGGCTGGTTCAACATATGCAAATCAATAAATGTAATCCATCATATAAACAGAACCAATCACAAAAACTAAATGATTATCTCAATAGATGCAGAAAAGGCCTTCAATAAAATTCAACATGCTTCATGCTAAAAACTCTCAATACACTGGGTATTGATGAAACATATCTCAAAATAATAAGCTATTTATGACAAACCCACACACAGCCAATATCATACTGAATGGGCAAAACCTAGAAGCTTTCCTTTTGAAAGCCAGCACAAGACAAGGATGTCTTCTCTCACCACTCCTATTCAACAGAGTATTAGAAGTTCTGGCCAGGGCAATCAGGCAAGAGAAAGAAATAAAGTATATTCAAACAGGAAGAAGAACTCAAATGATCTCTTGTTGCAGACGACACGAGTGTATATTTAGAAAACTGCATCATCTCAGCCGAAAAACTCCCAAAGCAGATGAGCAACTTCAGCAAAGTCTCAGGATACAAAATCAATGTGCAAAAATCACAAGCATTCCTATACACCAATAATAGACCAGCAGAGAGCCAAATCATTAGTGAACTCCCATTCACAATTCCTACAAAGAGAATAAAATACCTAGGAATACAACTTACAAGGGATGTGAAGGACCTCTTCAAGGAGAACTGCAAACCAGAGCTCAAGGAAAGAAAACAGGACATAAACAAATGGAAAAACATTCCATGCTCATAGATAGGAAGAATCAATATTGTGAAAATGGCCATACTGCCCAAAGTTATTTATAGATTCAATGCTATTCCCATCAAGCTACCATTGACTTTCTTTACAGAATTGGAAAAAACTACTTTAAATTTGATATGGAACCAAAATAGAGCCTGTATAGCCAAGACAATCCTAAGCAAAAAGAACAAAGTTGGAAGCATCAAGCTATCTGACTTCAAACTATACTACAAGGCTACAGTTATCAGAACAGCATAGTACTGGTACCAAAACGGATATATAAACCAATGGAAAAGAACAGAGGCCTCAGAAGTAACACCACACCTCTACAACCATCTGATCTTCAATAAACCTGCCAAAAACAAGCAATGGGGAAAGGATTCCCTATTTAATAAATGGTGCTGAGAAAATTGGCTAACCATATGCAGAAAACAGAAATTGGACCACTTCCTTACACTTTATACAAAAATTAACTCAAGATGGATTAAAGACTTAAACATAAGACCTAAAACCATAAAAACCCTAGAAGAAAACCTAGGCAGTAACATTCAGTACATAGGCATGGGCAAAGACTTCGTAACTAAAACACCAAAAGCAATTGCAACAAAAGCCAAGACTTGACAAATGGGATCTAATTAAACTAAAGAGCTTCTGCACAGCAAAATAAACTATCATTTAGGGTGAACAGGCAACCTACAGAATGGGAGAAAACTTTTGCAATCTATGCATCTGACAAAGAGCTAATATCCAGAATCTACAAGGAACTTTAACAAATCTACAAGAAAAACACAAACAACCCCATCAAAAAGTGGGCAAAGGATATGAACAGACACCTCTCAAAAGAAGACATTTATGTGGCCAATGAACATGACGAAAAGCTCATCATCACTGGTCATTAGAGAAATGCAAACCAAAACCACAATGAGATACCATTTCATGCCAGTTAGAATGGTGATCATTAAAAAGTCAGGAAACAACAGATGCTGGAGAGGATGTGAAGAAATAGAAATGCTTTTACAGTGTTGGTGGGAGTGTAAATTAGTTCAACTATTGCGGAAGACAATGTAGCAATTCCTCAAGGATCTAGAACCAGAAATACCATTTGACCCAGCAATCCTATTACTGGGTATACACCCAAAGGATTATAAATCATTCTACTATAAAGACACAAGCACACGTATGTTTACTGCAGCACTATTTGCAATAGCAAAGACATGGAACCAACTTAAATGCCCATCAATGGTAGACTGGATAAAGAAAACGTGGTACATATACACCATGGAATACTATGCAGCCATAAAAAAAGAATGAGTTCATGTCCTTTGCAGGGATATGGATGAAGCTGGAAACCATCATTCTCAGCAAACTAACACAGGAACAGAAAACCAAAACAGCATGTTCTCACTCATAAGTTGGAGTTGAACAATGAGAACACGTGGACACAGGGAGGGGAACATCACACACCAGGGCCTGCCGGGGGGGAGGGGGCAAAGGGAGGGAGAGCATTAAGACAAATTTAAGCCCCTAAGGCATGCAGGGCTTAAAACCTAGATGGCGGGTTGATAAGTGCAACAAACCACCATGACACATGTATACCTATGTAACAAACCTGCATGTTCAACACATGTGTCCCAGAACTTAAAGATTTAAAAAAAAAAAAAAAGAATCGCCATTTTTTAAAAGCACCCTCATGTGATTCTGAAGCAGTTATTCAGCGGTGATTACCCTTTAAGGGAAAAGTAGTTCAATTATTATTTATCACATCAGAAAACATTCATATGCTTCAGATTATAAATCAAATATTATTCATGGTTCTCAGTTTACAACACTAGAATTTTTAGCTTCTTTATGCACATACAAATGCATAATTTTATAGATGTAAACATTGTATTTCATTATAGTCAATACATAAATGGAATATTATTATATTTTATAGATGATTTTTTCTTTTTTAGTTGCCTAAACCATAATATTTCCAGCCACTACTCCGTCAACTGGCATTCACTTTGTTTCTAGTTTTTTGCCACTTTCAACAACATTGCAAAAAGGAATCTTTGTGTATTTCTCATTACATACTAGTGACTTTATTGGTATGGAAGAAATTCTCAGGGATAGAATTGTTGGGTCAAAGGCTCTGTGAATCTTTGAAAATAATTTTTAATAGAAGTTGCCAGATTGCTTTCTCCAAAGGCTACCTACCATATCTCACACTTCCAAGAGCAGTGTTTGAAATGGCCTTTTTCTCTGTATTCCAGCCAGTAATAAATATTGATGGTATTTCAAATTTTTGTTAGTCTGATTTGTATAAAGTGATACCTCATTGTTAATTATAATTTCAATCCTCCAGACATTTAAAAATGTCCGTCATTTGAAATTCATTTTGTCTGAATTGTCTTTTCATAGCTTTGCCCAATTATCTATTGGACATTACACATACACATACATACACACAATTTACATTCACATATATTAACCTTTTTGCGCTCTGTACAGTTTATAAGAACTCCATGTATCTATGTGTGTATATATATAGTATGTAAAATCAGCTGTGCATTTTATAGATATTCACAATTTACATTTCGTGTGCTTTAAGAATTCCAACTCTTATCCTTTGTTTCAATCTATATTTCGTATATACAATATATAATATTTCTATAAAAAAACTTTTTCTACATTTCATTTCTAGATATAGTCTTCCCCAAATTATTTTAGAAACAGAAAATGTATCTAGTAACTCATTTCACAAACTTTTTCTCTTGATGTGTAGCTTACCTATACATCTTGTTCACATTTGAAATTTTTTTTATGTTTTTCTCATGAAAGCAAGTTGTGAAAATGCAATTGTAATCATCTTCTCTCATCTGAAACTTTCAAAGCTCATCATCACCTCTTCAACAGACCCCCAAATGAAAGATGAACATAAAGTATAGCAGGTAAGACCATTCATTACAGGGCTCTATGCAGCCTTTTCAGCTTAGATTCTAACCACCTCGCTTCTCTCTATATGGCCTCTTCATATTACCACCTATAGACTATGAAATCTTTTATTAAACAATCATGTCTTTGCCAATAGTATCTTTTATCTCTGTATCTTCAGTGCTCGAGGTACTACTTGTTACCATAAATAGGTTCAATATATGTTTTTGAATAAGAAACTTCTAATACTTCCGTAAAGGCATGGTTCTTTTTTCTGCCTCTAGTTTGCACATATTGTGAACTTTCTTTGGAACTGTCTATTTTTCAGTCATTTTTAAAGTTTACCTTCAATATCACATCACCTTACAACAACCCCAAAGTTTCTTAGGCAAATTTTCTGTATTCTTGTAGTGTCTTGTACAGTCTTTACCATAGCATGTATTATATAATGCAGATGTATAATATGTCTTATCTTTTTCCTGAAATGATACGTGTAATGTCTTCAAAAGATTAATTTATATTTGTTTACTCAGTTTCTCCTTAGCTCCATGGATGTGTTATTATTATTTCTTACTATATATGTATGTGTATAATTGAGATGAATCAGTCATATTTATAAGCTTTTACATATTCTCAATATAGATATATACATATACAAACATATGCACATAAGCATATAAAATATGTATATTACATTCTTTCTTTCTAATGCCAGAAGAGCTCTCAATCCTCAAAAGGAATGTAGCTGTTTTGAACAATGACTAATAAATTCTCATCACTCACCTCACTGGGTTATAAATTCCCATTTTCCTTTTCAGTGTGCCTCAGAATGGCCTCCTTTTCCGTTCCAGAAATAGGAAGAAATTTAGACACAGAAATTAGTTCAGCAGCATTGAAATCAGCTGACTCATTGGAATTTTCTGAAAGGAAGAAAATAATTACTGGGAAATAAACCAGACCTCTCCTCACATAACTGTGAGGCTCTTTGAGCAATTGAAAACACTACCCATAAGTAGGAAGGCAAGTATGGATGATTCGCGGGGCAGAGAAAGTCTTTTCTATTCCTTAAATATGTTTCCTGACACAGTACATGTTTCTTATACCTTAAATATATTCCCTGACACAGTGGCAGATGCATAATTCTTTGGACTGAAGAAGTGAGGCAGGCCCCTCTCAGAAGGTCAGGGACCCTTCATGGATAAAGACAATGGTTTTTGGGATATTTCTTCCAACCCAGTAAAGTTATCCTGCCCCAGAGGCACAATTAGTGCATTGGTGCTAAACAGAAGTTCAAGGACACAATGGCATGATGTGATGAGAAATAAGGCTAGTCCTGTGGATTTTGATGGCTTCTCACGCAATAAAGATATGGAAAGTTTAAGGTTTTCGACTTTCAGGGAAAAATATGATAAATATCAAGGTAGAGAAAAAAAGTGACAGGAAATGGAAATGGAATGGAAGAAACTGAGAAAGACATACGTAGGTCAGAAGATACAAAGCAGCAGCTATGTAGGATGAACGAGTCTAGAGGTCTAATTTACAACAATAGGATTACAGGTAATAAAATTGTACCGTATATACGATTCATGTTAAGTGAGTAGGTTTTAGCTGCTCTTGCCACAAGAACAACGCAAAAAAGGGTTACTATGTCAGATGATGGATGTGTTAATTTGCTTTGCTTTAGTAAGCTTTTTACTATCTATATACATCCCATAAAATCATGTTGTATGCCTTAAATATACACAACAAAATTTATTTAAAGAAAAAAGTTAAACTGTGAACACTTATGACAGTCTTTCATAAGATTAATTTCTGTTATAATAAAATGAGGTCCAAGTCATAACATTCCACTGCATGGTTGTTTTCCTACCTCTATCAGGAATAATCACAGACCTCTTAAGCTAAAGGCCTCCCTATGATTGCAATTTTGATGTTCTCCAGGAATAATTTTCAGTCATTCTTGTCCATTATATGCATCTAAGCTTCCTATTACATTTTTAGAATTTTTTAGCTGTTTATCAAAGTAAAATGTCTATGCCTCAATTGCAGCCCCTGATCTGAACCCCTGGGCAATAGACCCGCCAAGAACCCCACAGACCTGAGGAAATCATTAGGTCCAGATCATCTGTATTCAGGCAAGAATTCATCTCCCGGTATTGAATTTGGTGGACTAAGTTCTCTCCTCTTGAGGAAACTGAAAACAGAGATTCTAGGTTAGGGATCAGCTATCATAATAAAATTTCCCTTCCTGTATGTGTGCTTTTTCCCAGCGCTGCAAACATACCTCGTCCTTATCCATGCTATTGTTTCTATCCCATTCTACTTCCAAGCTCTTCCCTTATAACACCCCACACTCAAAGGAAATAGGCATGAGGCTAAATCTTCCCCACTGCCATTGTATTAATGTAAAAACCCACTATTTTTACCCAAGGACCATAATTTGGGTAAGCAGTCTTCCATAACTCACTGGAGCTTTTCTTAAGTATCTTTAAAAGTCTTTCTTCTCCCCTCCATTCTTACTATAGTTATAGTACTTTTCATTTTTCACCTCAACTGTTACAAAACACCATTCCTGTCAGTCATGTGGTCCTCCTTTAATCTTCATAGATCCTGTTGCCAAAAGATCTTCCTAAAAGATATCTTGACCATTTCACTCCCCTACATAATACTCTTTAATGACTATGAATCTCATGTGAAACATAAGAATTTCATAATTTGTGCCTTTTCTCTTCTTCTGATTTAGCAGCCTCTCTCCTTGCACTCAACTTTTTCTCCCCCTGCCCCTCAGAAAAAAACATGAAATGCTTCATCCTTTAGGCTTCTCTACACTTGTATATACTCTTCTCTAGAATGTTCCTCACCCAATTCTTTGAGCCCCTATGTTTGAAATATGTCCCCCAAGCCTCTTTGAAGCCTCCAGTAATCCCCTTCCCCTTTCATTTATTACGCCCTTCTCTATGCCACTTTTGTTCCTTTTTCCTATCAATGTACAATGGCTACATTGTAGTATATTTGTTTACATATATATCTCTTCCACTGGACTTGAAGTTCCACCAAGATTTATTGTCCATGTCTGTATCTTCAGAGCCTAATACATTGCTCAACAGAACAGTAAAATTTGTAATAAGGAGATTGATTATAGTAAGAGAAAATAAATGTTTAAGTAAAAAAGTCATCTTAAATAATGTCTATCATACCCATTCCGAACTTTCAATTCTATAATGCTCCAATTAAGCGTGTAGATAGAACACAGGAATCATCAATGCAACCTAAAGCCCCTTTTCTCCTCTGAAATCCTATTCCCTCTATTTAAAAAAACAAAAAACTATGTAGAAATTGGAGCTCCCTCTGTTTCCCAGGCTGGTCTTGAACTCCTGGACTCAAGCGATCCTCCTGCCTCAGCCTCCTAAAGTGCAGGGATTACAGGTGTGAGCCACCGTCCTGGCCCTTCCCTCTATTTTGAGAAACTGCTCAAATCTCTTTTAGATTCCATCTATCTGGCCATTAGACTTGAGTCTAATTTTTTTTTCTTCCCAAGAACCCCCTTATTCTGCAGACATACTAGATAAACCCTAATTTGGCTTAAACCTGCAAGCCGCCGTCTCTGTCTTCGCTTTTGAGTCAAGAATAATGCGACGAAAATGGCCAAGAGAACAACTCCAAGGATTCCAACTGCAATAAGGGATGACTGACGGGATGCGTGACCTAAGTAAAAGTAAATATCAAGAGATATGATCATGTCTTATCGAAAAGACCAAGGTCCCTAGTTACTGACTCTCTCTTAGGTCAAATACAGGATCCCTGAGGTAAATATCAAATCCTCAGAACTTCTACCTAAAATTTCTAAACAAGAAAAATTCTATGTATGCAGATAATTGGTCTTATCATCATAAACTCCATGACATACCTGTTGTGGCTCTTCGCAGGGTTTCGTGCGTTGGAATATCTGTGGGAGAAAAGAGAGAGAGAGGCTTAATTCTTTGTGTGATATATAGAACAAACATTTTGATTTCCTTGTCTGATCCCTTAGTACCTCTCAACCAAGTAAATGACTCTTTCCCACCTAAAACTAGAGTCCTCTAGTCTTTCTTTCTCTGCACAGGGGATATAGGTTGTATGTGTCTCCTTGGTGAAGGCCAACGTACAACAACTGTTTTCATCATTCTTTCAGTAGAGACATTACGATTCTCTAATGACAATCCCCACCAGATCCCTTTGTTGATAAGTCCGGTTTTTACACAACACACGTCACTGCCCAACCCCTCTTTGCTGCCAGAGATTCCAAGCTCAATCCAGGCTTCTGGCACTCACCTGTGCAATTCACTGCAGCGTCTTCCTTGTGTCCACACTCACTGTGGCCCCAGCGTCTGGCAGGACAATCCCACAAGGAAGACTCATTCCCTTTGCACTTCACTTCATTGAGCCATATGGGTCCAGTCCCCTGACCAAACTCTGCTTCTTTGAATGCTTTCAAAGCTGGACCACAGCCAAGTTGTTGACACACCACCTGAGCATCATTCAAGTCCCAGGAGTCATCACACACTGTCCCCCAGGAACCTCCATGCCAGATCTCCACACGTCCAGAACAGGAAGTGGGTCCTTCTTGTAGTCTTATCTTGTCTGAAAAATCAGAGACATATAGCTTATTTCTAAGACTTCTAAAAGTTTCCAAGAGTTCATAGGTGAAAAGAGAGATTTGAAACTTAAAAAGAAAAACTATTTAAAATTTTACTGAATATGCATTTTAAAATTTACATTTTTACAAAATTTATCTTTTATAAGAGGACTTGTCATTGCAGCCAACTAGGTATATTTCATCCTGCACATAATATACATAATGTGGGCCGGGCGCGGTGGCTCAAGCCTGTAATCCCAGCACTTTGGGAGGCCGAGATGGGCGGATCACGAGGTCGGGAGATCGAGACCATCCTGGCTAACACGGTGAAACCCCGTCTCTACTAAAAAATACAAAAAACTAGCCAGGCGAGGTGGCGGGCGCCTGTAGTCCCAGCTACTCGGAGGCTGAGGCAGGAGAATGGCATAAACCCGGGAGGTGGAGCTTGCAGTGAGCTGAGAACCGGCCACTGCACTCCAGCCCGGGC
>NC_045443.1:7811923-7824464 GCF_002776525.5 Piliocolobus tephrosceles
ATACACATAATGTGACCCAGCAAATGTTAAATGATTAAAGTTAACATTATAAATATGTGATGTCAAGTTCTTTCAAATGGGCAAGATCTTGGGAAATGGGCAGGTTGACAGAAATCTCACAGTTTAAGAAGATGTAGAGGCCGGGCACAGTGGTTCCTGCCTGTAATCCCAGCACTTTGGGAGGCTAAGGCAGGCAGATCACCTAAGGTCAGAAGTTCAAGACCAGCCTGACCAACATGGGGAAACCCCGGCTCAACTAAAAATACAAAATTAGCTGGGCGTGGTGGTTCATGCCTGTAATCCCAGCCAGCTACTCGGGAGGCTGAGGCAGGAGAATCGCTTGAACCTGGAAGGCAGAGGTTGCAGTGAGCCAAGATCGCACCATTGCACTCCAGCCTGGGGAACAAGAGCAAAACTCAGTCTCAAAAAAAAAAAAAAAAAAACCTGTAGAATGTGGAAATACCTCAGAATTGATCTTTCTGATTTCTGACTGCTTTTCTCCTTATATTAGTGTAACAAGATAATATTTGAAAGAAAAATGGGAAGGTAAGGTAAACCATTCAACAGTCAAATATTAAATCACATATTCTCTCCTCCTCAGAGAAAGCAACTGAATAAATCTTTCAAGCCAACCATGGGGAGTATGATAGCCTTTAGAATGATAAAAGCTGATCCTGAATATCTACAGGCCAAATTAAATAAAACCAATTACACCATCCAGGTAGGATAGATATTACCCACAAGTTACCCATTCTTGCTTAATTCGATCTAACAACTTAAGCCAGTGTGAGAATAGGAAAATAAAATCCAATGTCCCTTACCAAAAGATGATAGTGGGACTGCAGAATGGAATTTTCATATGGGTCAGTGGATACTCACTGTCACATGTGATCCAGGTCTCCTCCAAGGGCCTGGCCAGTCTCTTCTCCCATGGAGATGATGGGCACTGCCACAGCGTGTCAGGTCCTTTTGGACACCGAACATTGTCCACCCACATGGGAATGGACATGGCCTTGTTGAAAGATTCAGGGTTGATTTTCCCTTTGTCTGCACAGCCCAGCTGCCTGCACACCACACCCACAGTGGTTTCAGACATGCTACTCCTGCCAACACTGCCCCAAGCTCCGTTGTAAAAAACTTCTAGACGCCCAGCACAGGCCTCTCTGCTGGCTTCACTGGTCAGTCTCAGAGACATGAACTCTGCAGTGAAACACAGAATTCGTAGTTTGGCATCTTTTCTGAAGATTCAAAGACTCCTTCCCTTTACCTTGATGTAAGAATGGCTTTAAAAATAGGTACAATAGTACAATATGTCAGTTACTAATAATTCGTTAGTAGCTTCTGGATGATTTCATAGATATTATTAAAATATTTTATTTATTCTATAAATGCATTACAGTGTTTTTAGTCTTAGGTTTTGGACTCAGAGACCTCTTCAGATTGCCCTCAATGATTCTAATGGACTTTCCAGAACTCAAAGGCTCAGCCTTTTTCAATTACATAGTTTGGATTTTTTCCCAAAAATACTTTTTTTTTTTTTTTTTTGCAGCTGTCTTTGATAGTTAAAATTGTTAGACACTCAGGCACTAAAATCAATGTTTTGTGTACATCTCTCAAAATGACATAGTTCATTTGCTGACACTTCACAGTTTTGCTATGCATGTCTTCTACCAGATTTATGTCATTAAAATAGGAATAAATCACTTCTGGGATACAGAGTTTTTCATTTCCTTGTTACTGAATCATAGTTC
The DNA here is from genome assembly GCF_002776525.5 of Piliocolobus tephrosceles. Classification (NCBI taxonomy): domain Eukaryota; kingdom Metazoa; phylum Chordata; class Mammalia; order Primates; family Cercopithecidae; genus Piliocolobus; species Piliocolobus tephrosceles. The sequence goes on from NC_045443.1 coordinate 7,813,675, forward strand.
TGCTTCCCCCAATATATTATGAAATAGTACATTTTAAAACTTCAGAATGCTTTCTAAAACTCATCGTGTATACAAAGCAAGGGCAGTAACCTCACGCTAATTTTTGTTTCTATGACAAGTAAGTCTTATTTATCTGCCATGAAAAATTGCTTGGGCATGATAATTATCGTTTTTCCTGTAGAATGATGCAACATACATATTTCTTCTTATCCCTTTAAATCTACTTGTTTATTAACACTGTAATTATCAAGAGTTGCCATTGGATCACTATCTAATATCCAGCCCAAAATATATTTATTAAAAACCTTCATTATGAACTTTGTTGTCATTTTCATGATATACAAGACCATTTCTGGTCTTTTCTCTTTACAATGTTACACTGCCTTGCTCATGAAGTACCACCAGCACATCAAACCCAGACTTCTGTTGTCCTGACTCCCACAATAGTTCCTTTTGGACCCACTTTTCAGGAAAATCTTTAAGATTAATACCTCTCACTACCCTCTCTCAGTCCTTTCTCTATGTAATTGTGACCAAAGGTAATATGCATAATTTACCTGAGCAGATAACTCCTGCATCCTCCTTGTGCCTGCAATTTTGCTGCCCCCAGCCATATGAATGGCACTGCCAAATGCGGGATTCTTTTCCATTGCATTTCATCTCATCCAGCCAGATGGGCCCTGTTCCTTCTCCAAAATGAGCAGAACCAGTGGCATTAATGGCCTCTCCACAGCCCAGCTGTCTGCACACCACGTGGGCATCACTCAGGTCCCAGCTGTCATCACAGATGGTGCCCCAGGAGCCCTCATGATAGATCTCTACTCTCCCAGCACAGCGACCTCCTCCATTTACCAGGCGAAGTTGGCCACTCTCTGCAAAGAGAAATGAAAATATTAATAACGAGCATTCCGCTTGTTATTAATATTTTCATAGATTTGTCACAGAGTCTCACCTATGCAGGCCACAGCACTTTCTTCTGGAATGGTAGGCCTTGTTGGGCCCAGAGATGATGAATTGCATGAGGACAGTGTTTGGGACTGGTTTCCTGCAAACACCAAAGTACTCAGTCATACAAGATACAAAAGGTTAGGGGAGTCAGACGAAATGTTATATGGATGAGTTGAGGACAAACATAGCTTAGAGATAGAGGGGAAGGTGGATGGTCAACAAGTTTGGAATAAATCAGGTGCTTTGAGATGGGCTTGGCACATAGTAAGCACTGGATAACTATGAAGTCCATCAAAATTAGGTTTGCTCACCCTCTGAAAGACAAATGAGGTCAATACTCTGAAGCATGAATTAGTATTCATTCTTTTCATGACCCTTCAAAATGGATCATTGCATTTCACTTTTGTTCTTCAACCTTATGTACACCTTCTCTTAAGACTCATCACTGGCTGCCCCTCATCCTCTTACCTGAGCAAATTACAGAGGCCACTTGCCCTGAAGGACATAGTGAAGCACCCAGAGCAGTTACAGAACAATCTCCCATGTGCTGCTCAGTCCCAGTGCAGTGAAACATATGCCTCCAGACCTGACCATTTCCTTCTCCAAAATGTGCTCCTCCTGGGGTAGAAAGGGCAACTCCACATTTAAGCTGCTGGCAAAGAACATGGGCATCTTCTATGTCCCAGTGAGAGTTGCAGAGGGATCCCCAGGCACCAAGCGTTTTGAGCTCCACTCTGCCCTCACATGGGGTCTTGCCATTCACCAAGCGAATTTCTGTGTATCCTGGAAGGAGACAGGGCTTTAGAAAAAGCTATGATTCCCTAACCCTGTCCCTTTCACAGTATGAGAACCAATTAGAGATGTGTTCTGGGTCTTACTTGAGCAGACTACTCCAACATCCCTGCGGTGGCTACAAGTCCCTTCTGGGCGTGGTGCTACTGGGCAGAGTGAAAGATGGGACTCATGTCCCTCACACTGGAATTCTTCAGCCCAGATCTGTCCATTTCCCTCTCCAAAGTGAGCTCCCCCCAGGATAGAGACGACTGTGCCACACTGTAATTCCCTGCATAGAACGCTGGCAGCTTCCAGAGAGAAGTCCGAATCACAGACGGAGCCCCATGTGTCACCATGCTTCACTTCAACGCGTCCAGAACAGGGAATGTCTCCTCCAACCAGTCTGGGTTCCCTGTGGGCTGAAAAATAAATATTATTTCAGTGAGAGATAATATGATTCCCAGGTTTCCATTCATGATGAGGGTGAGGAAGGTGGTGTGGAGTGGGAAATGGAGACAAGGGTGCTCAGTGATTTCCTACACTTGTTTGTCTTGGCTTTTCTGCCTTGAGTTAGGTATGGATAATTCTAGACCTCCCTATTCCTAGCTGAACTCATCCATCTGAGAGAATTCTGGGACCTCACTTTGTGCAGCCAACCATCCCCAGAGGCAATGATAACTCTGTTCTTCCAACATTTTGCTTACTTTATTCATAATAACATCAGAGACCACAAACAATGTGTATCTACTATCGCTATCTCTTAGTCTTGCACTCATTCCTGTATGCACTGCAATCTGGGGTCTGCTCAACCTTTTTGAATTGTTCTATGTAAAGCTTTTCAATATACTTCTCATTTTCAAAATGAACATCAGACTTCTTCCTTTTGACGTCTGTTACGTTTGGTATACGTGACCCTTCTTTGTACCATTTTCTCCTCCATTCTTTCTGATACTGCTTTATCAAAACATTTCATGTATTCCTCGAGTCAAAGTTCTGTCCGTAACCTTCTCATCTGCTCAATGGACATGTCTCAACTGCCAATAAATATATTTTCATCCATACTTTTTTCTTTAATTTTAGATCCACAAACGTATCTGCTTAGACATGTGGAACTTAAAGTATTCAAAGTTGAATGAATTATTGTATGACAAGCCCACTATATGCTTTATTTAATTAATGATATGCAGACCAAATTAGAATCACCTAAAATTGAACCACCACTTTATCTCACCACAAATAATGGTAATAATGATAGCAGTGAATATTAAGTGAGCATCTATTATATTATATATATGGCATTCCAATAAGCATTTAACAAACATTATTTCATTTAATCCTTAAGATTGCCTTAGGAGACAATTGTTAATATCATTCTGACTTTACAGACAAGGAATCTGAAACATAGAGAGGTGGGATGCAGCAATTTGCTAAGGTAACACAACAAATTACTACAGAATTAGTAAGAGAACAGAATTTGAAGCCAGACAGTATATTCCAGGGCCTAAAGTGCTGACCCTCATGAAATATTACACATGTAAAAAACCACCATATCTCTTAGTCCTCCAGCATATTTCTTCTTCTGCATATTTATTGCTATTGCCGTAAAGTGATTTGTCATCATCTGTCATGCAGACCTCTACAATAGCTTCCTAAATTGCTTCCTTGCTTCTAAGTCTTTTTTCCAAGAAATTTATGCCATGATTATAAATATATTAATAAATTTCAAATATTTTCATGTGATGTTTTTTCTTTAGCTAACTTAATGTTTCCTTAAAATTTATGCAATGATCCCCTACATACTTTCTTATGATTTCTGTAATAATCAGGCATGCAGTAATTAATCCAAAAGTATCAATGTAACGACCTATGACGTAACAACCTATAACATTGTCTAACTATTTTAGGCATCTGATGATGGGTGGGTTAAAAAGGCTGCCACAGAGTTCAGTCTGTCAGTGAAGATAGATAATACTAAAAATAATCATCATCATATTAGCTAACATGTACTTATAGCTCACTGTGTAATTCCTGTGAGGCAGGCCCTGTTACCACTCCCATTTTTCTTCTGAGCAAACTGCAGCACAAACAGCTTTCACAGATTCCCTAATTTCATCCAGCTATTAAAATTAAGGAGAGGTGATAAACACTATTTCTTTAGTACACTTTAAAATAGTATGCTATTACCTTAAAAGCTTTAATATCTATTATTTTATCAACCAAATTTGATGCTCTAGCCTAAAGATGCTTGGGCATGCCATAATTTTCATACTTCTGTGCTTCTGCAGAAACTTTTCTCTCTACTTAAAATGTATTTCCCTACCTTATGTACCTAGGAAAAAGCTACTTCTTTTCAAAGCTATTCAATTTCTCACTAACAGCCTTCTCCTCCATGAACACAGTTCACTACAAGATATACATATCTTAATAGTGACAAATCCAAAAATAGAAATATGTATTAGACATAAAACTAACAAATAAAGGAGTCATCCGCTCTGTTTTAGACTATGTAGGAGAGAATACCATAGATCTAAACTGGATCTTGAAAAAAGATGAGCAGTTTGCCAAATACAGAGTGTGTGAAACAACCTTTAAGGAATATACTCACTAAATAGCATGGTGTCACTGAAGAATTATAAGTAACTTACTGTAGCTGAAATTTAAAATATAAAGAAAAGACACATCAGAAATAATAAATGGAATTTATATTATGAAGATGCTCTTTGTCAAGTTAAGAAACACAACCATCAACATAAGTGAGTTTCTTTGAAAATACTCAGATGCAATATAAAGTACTTAGAAATACAAACTATTTCTTTTAACTCATTCTTTAAAAGAAATAAAGGAACTGGAAGCATTCCCCTTGAAAACTGGCACAAGACAGGGATGCCCTCTCTCACCACTCCTATTCAACATAGTTTTGGAAGTTCTGGCCACAGCAATCAAGCAAAAGAAAGAAATAAAGGGTATTCAATTAGGAAAAGAGGAAGTCAAATTGTCCCTGTTTGCAGATGACATGATTGTATATTTAGAAAACCCCATCATCTCAGCCCAAAATCTCCTTAAGCTCATAAGCAACTTCAGCAAAGTCTCAGGATACAAAATGAATGTGCAAAAATCACAAGCATTCCTATACACCAATAACAGACAGAGACACAAATCATGAGTGAACTTCCATTCACAATTGCTTCAAAGAGAATAAAACACCTAGGAATCCAACTCACAAGGAATGTGAATTACCTCTTCAAGGAGAACTACAAACCACTGCTCAATGAAATAAAAGAAGACACAAGGCGGAGCAAGACGGCCAAATAGGAACAGCTCCAGTCTCCATCTCCCAGTGCAAGCGACACAGAAGACCGGTGATTTCTGCATTTTCAACTGAGGTACTGGGGTCATCTCACTCGGGAGTGCCGGACAATCCGTGCGGGTCAGCTGCTGCAGCCTGAACAGTGAGAGCTGAAGCAGGGCGAGGCATCGCCTCACCTGGGAAGCGCGAGGGGGAAGGGAGTCCCTTTTCCTAGCCAGGGGAACTGAGACACACAACACCTGGAAAATCGGGTAACTCCCACCCCAATACTGCGCTATAACACTGGCACACCGGAGAATATATCCCACACCTGGCCGGGAGGGTCCCATGCCCACGGAGCCTCCCTCCTTGCTAACACAGCAGTCTGCGGCAATCTAACGGCAAGACAGCAGAGAGGCTGGGGGAGGGGCGCCCGCCATCGCTGAGGCTTAAGTAGGTAAATAAAGCCGCTGGGAAGCTCGAACTGGGTGGAGCTCACAGCAGCTCAAGGAAACCTGCCTGTCTCTGTAGACTCCGCCTCTGGGGACAGGGCTCAGCTAAAGGAGCAGAAGCCTGTGCAGACGCGAACCACTCTGACAGCTTTGAAGAGAGCAGTGGATCTCCCAACACGGAGGTTGAGATCTGAGAAGGGGCAGTCTGCCTGCTCAAGTGGGTCCCTGACCCCTGAGTAGCCTAACTGGGAGACATCCCCCACTAGGGGCAGTCTGACACCCCACACCTCACAGGGTGGAGTACACCCCTGAGAGGAAGCTTCCAAAGCAAGAATCAGACAGGTGCACTCGCTGTTCAGCAATATTCTGTCTTCTGCAACCTCTGCTGCTGATACCCAGGCAAACAGGGTCTGGAGTGGACCTCAAGCAATCTCCAACAGACCTATAGCTGAGGGTCCTGACTGTCAGAAGGAAAACTATCAAACAGGAAGGACACCTATACCAAAACTCCATCAGTACGTCACCATCATCAAAGACCAGAGACAGATAAAACCACAAAGATGGGGAAAAAGCAGGGCAGAAAAGCTGGAAATTCAAAAAATAAGAGCGCATCTCCTCCTGCAAAGGAGCACAGCCCATCGCCAGCAACGGATCAAAGCTGGTCAGAGAATGATTTTGATGAGATGAGAGAAGAAGGCTTCAGTCCATCAAACCTCTCAGAGCTAAAGGAGGAATTACGTACCCAGCGCAAAGAAACTAAAAATCTTGAAAAAAGAGTAGAAGAATTGACAGCTAGACTAATTAATGCAGAGAAGGTCATAAACGAAATGACAGAGATGAAAACCATGACACGAGAAATACGTGACAAATGCACAAGCTTCAGTAACCGACTCGATCAACTGGAAGAAAGAGTATCAGCGATGGAGGATCAAATGAATGAAATGAAGCGAGAAGAGAAACCAAAAGAAAAAAGAAGAAAAAGAAATGAACAAAGCCTGCAAGAAGTATGGGATTATGTAAAAAGACCAAATCTACGTCTGATTGGGGTGCCTGAAAGTGAGGGGGAAAATGGAACCAAATTGGAAAACACTCTACAGGATGTCATCCAGGAGAACTTCCCCAACCTAGCAGGGCAGGCCAACATTCAAATTCAGGAAATACAGAGAATGCCACAAAGATACTCCTCCAGAAGAGCAACTCCAAGACACATAATTGCCAGATTCACCAAAGTTGAAATGAAGGAAAAAATCTTAAGGGCAGCCAGAGAGAAAGGTCGGGTTACCCACAAAGGGAAGCCCATCAGACTGACAGCAGATCTCTCGGCAGAAACTCTACAAGCCAGAAGAGAGTGGGGGCCAATATTCAACGTTCTTAAAGAAAAGAATTTTAAACCCAGAATTTCATATCCAGCCAAACTAAGTTTCATAAGTGAAGGAGAAATAAAATTCTTTACAGATAAGCAAATGCTTAGAGATTTTGTCACCACCAGGCCTGCCTTACAAGAGACCCTGAAGGAAGCCCTAAACATGGAAAGGAACAACCGGTACCAGCCATTGCAAAAACATGCCAAAATGTAAAGACCATCGAGGCTAGGAAGAAACTGCATCAACTAATGAGCAAAATAACCAGTTAATATCATAATGGCAGGATCAAGTTCACACATAACAATATTAACCTTAAATGTAAATGGACTAAATGCTCCAATTAAAAGACACAGACTGGCAAACTGGATAAAAAGTCAAGACCCATCAGTCTGCTGTCTTCAGGAGACCCATCTGACATGCAGAGACATACATAGGCTCAAAATAAAGGGATGGAGGAAGATCTACCAAGCAAATGGAGAACAAAAAAAAGCAGGGGTTGCAATCCTAGTCTCTGATAAAACAGACTTTAAACCATCAAAGATCAAAAGAGACAAAGAAGGCCATTACATAATGGTAAAGGGATCAATTCAACAGGAAGAGCTAACTATCCTAAATATATATGTACCCAATACAGGAGCACCCAGACTCATAAAGCAAGTCCTTAGAGACTTACAAAGAGACTTAGACTCCCATACAATAATAATGGGAGACTTCAACACTCCACTGTCAACATTAGACATATCAACGAGACAGAAAGTTAACAAGGATATCCAGGAATTGAACTCATCTCTGCACCAAGCGGACCTAATAGACATCTATAGAACTCTCCACCCCAAGTCAACAGAATATACATTCTTCTCAGCACCACATCGCACTTATTCCAAAATTGACCACATAATTGGAAGTAAAGCACTCCTCAGCAAATGTAAAAGAACAGAAATTATAATAAACTCTCTCTCAGACCACAGTGCAATCAAACTAGAACTCAGGACTAAGAAACTCAATCAAAACCGCTCAATCAAAAACTACATGGAAACTGAACAACCTGCTCCTGAATGACTACTGGGTACATAACAAAATGAAAGCAGAAATAAAGATGTTCTTTGAAACCAATGAGAACAAAGATACAACATACCAGAATCTCTGGGACACATTTAAAGCAGTGTGTAGAGGGAAATTTATAGCACTAAGTGCCCACAAGAGAAAGCAGGAAAGATCTAAAATTGACACTCTAACATCACAATTAAACGAACTAGAGAGGCAAGAGCAAACACATTCAAAAGCTAGCAGAAGGCAAGAAATAACTAAGATCAGAGCAGAACTGAAGGAGATAGAGACACAAAAAACCCTCCAAAAAATCAATGAATCCAGGAGTTGGTTTTTTGAAAAGATCAACAAAATTGACAGACCGCTAGCAAGGCTAATAAAGAAGAAAAGAGAGAGGAATCAAATAGATGCAATAAAAAATGATAAAGGGGATATCACCACCGACCCCACAGAAATACAAACTACCATCAGAGAATACTATAAACACCTCTATGCAAATCAACTAGAAAATCTAGAAGAAATGGATAATTTCCTGGACACGTACACTCTCCCAAGACTAAACCAGGAAGAAGTTGAATCCCTGAATAGACCAATAACAGGCTCTGAAATTGAGGCAACAATTAATAGCCTACCCACCAAAAAAAGCCCAGGACCAGATGGATTCACAGCTGAATTCTACCAGAGGTACAAGGAGGAGCTTGTACCATTCCTTCTGAAACTATTCCAATCAATAGAAAAAGAGGGAATCCTCCCTAACTCATTTTATGAGGCCAACATCATCCTGATACCAAAGCCTGGCAGAGACACAACAAAAAAAGAGAATTTTAGACCAATCTCCCTGATGAACATCGATGCAAAAATCCTCAATAAAATACTTGCAAACCGGATTCAGCAGCACATCAAAAAGCTTATTCACCATGATCAAGTGGGCTTCATCCCTGGGATGCAAGGCTGGTTCAACATTCACAAATCAATAAACGTAATCCAGCATATAAACAGAACCAAAGACAAGAACCACATGATTATCTCAATAGATGCAGAAAAGGCTTTTGACAAAATTCAACAGCCCTTCATGCTAAAAACGCTCAACAAATTCGGTATTGATGGAACGTACCTCAAAATAATAAGAGCTACTTATGACAAACCCACAGCTAATATCATACTGAATGGGCAAAAACTGGAAAAATTCCCTTTGAAAACTGGCACAAGACAGAGATGCCCTCTCTCACCACTCCTATTCAACATAGTGTTGGAAGTTCTGGCTAGGGCAATCAGGCAAGAGAAAGAAATCAAGGGTATTCAGTTAGGAAAAGAAGAAGTCAAATTGTCCCTGTTTGCAGATGACATGATTGTATGTTTAGAAAACCCCATCGTCTCAGCCCAAAATCTTCTTAAGCTGATAAGCAACTTCAGCAAAGTCTCAGGATACAAAATTAATGTGCAAAAATCACAAGCATTCTTATACACCAGTAACAGACAAGCAGAGAGCCAAATCAGGAATGAACTTCCATTCACAATTGCTTCAAAGAGAATAAAATACCTAGGAATCCAACTTACAAGGGATGTAAAGGACCTCTTCAAGGAGAACTACAAACCACTGCTCAGTGAAATCAAAGAGGACACAAACAAATGGAAGAACATACCATGCTCATGGATAGGAAGAATCAATATCGTGAAAATGGCCATACTGCCCAAGGTTATTTATAGATTCAATGCCATCCCCATCAAGCTACCAATGAGTTTCTTCACAGAATTGGAAAAAACTGCTTTAAAGTTCATATGGAACCAAAAAAGAGCCTGCATTGCCAAGACAATCCTAAGTCAAAAGGACAAAGCCGGAGGCGTCACGCTACCTGACTTCAAACTATACTACAAGGCTACAGTAACCAAAACAGCATGGTACTGGTACCAAAACAGAGATATAGACCAATGGAACAGAACAGAGTCCTCAGAAATAATGCCACACATCTACAACCATCTGATCTTTGACAAACCTGACAAACACAAGAAATGGGGAAAGGATTCCCTATTTAATAAATGGTGCTGGGAAAATTGGCTAGCCATAAGTAGAAAGCTGAAACTGGATCCTTTCCTTACTCCTTATATGAAGATTAATTCAAGATGGATTAGAGACTTAAATGTTAGACCTAATACCATAAAAACCCTAGAAGAAAATCTAGGTAGTACCATTCAGGACATAGGCATGGGCAAGGACTTCATGTCTAAAACACCAAAAGCAACGGCAACAAAAGCCAAAATTGACAAATGGGATCTAATTAAACTAAAGAGCTTCTGCACAGCAAAAGAAACTACCATCAGAGTGAACAGGCAACCTACAGAATGGGAGAAAATTTTTGCAATCTACTCATCTGACAAAGGGCTCATTTCCAGAATCTACAAAGAACTCAAACAAATATACAAGAAAAAAACAAACAACCCCATCCAAAAGTGGGCAAAGGATATGAACAGACATTTCTCAAAAGAAGACATTCATACAGCCAACAGACACATGAAAAAATGCTCATCATCACTCGCCATCAGAGAAATGCAAATCAAAACCACAATGAGATACCATCTCACACCAGTTAGAATGGCAATCATTAAAAAATCAGGAAACAACAGGTGTTGGAGAGGATGTGGAGAAATAGGAACACTTTTACACTGTTGGTGGGATTGTAAACTAGTTCAACCATTATGGAAAACAGTATGGCAATTGCTCAAGGATCTAGAACTAGATGTACCATATGACTCAGCCATCCCACTACTGGGTATATACCCAAAGGATTATAAATTATGCTACTACAAAGACACATGCACACGTATGTTTATTGCGGCACTATTCACAATAGCAAAGACTTGGAATCAACCCAAATGTCCATCAGTGACAGACTGGATTAAGAAAATGTGGCACATATACAC
>NC_045443.1:7829464-7853632 GCF_002776525.5 Piliocolobus tephrosceles
TGTGGCATTATTCACAATAGCAAAGACTTCGAACCAACCCAATTGTCCATCAGTGACAGACTGGATTAAGAAAATGTGGCACATATACACCATGGAATACTATGCAGCCATAAAAAACGATGAGTTTGCATCCTTTGTAGGGACATGGATGCAGCTGGAAACCATCATTCTCAGCAAACTATTGCAAGAAGAGAAAACGAAACACCACATGTTCTCACTCATAGGTGGGAACTGAACAATGAGCTCACTTGGACTCGGGAAGGGGAACATCACACAAGGGGGCCTATCATGGGGAGGGGGGAGGGGGAGGGATTGCATTGGGGAGTTATACCTGATATAAATGATGAATTGACGGGTGCTGACGAGTTGATGGGTGCAGCACACCAACATGGCACATGTATACATATGTAACAAACCTGCACGTTATGCACATGTACCCTAGAACTTAAAGTATAATAAAAAAAAAAAAAAAAAAAAAAAAAGAAGACACAAACAACTGGAGGATCATTCCATGCTCATGGATAGGAAGAATCAATATCGTGAAATTGGCCATACTGCCCAAGGTAATTTATAGATTCAATGCCATCCCCATTAAGCTACCAAAAACTTTCCTTCACAGAATTGGAAAAAACTACTTTAAACTTCATATGGAACCAAAAAATAGTCCGCATTGCCAAGACAATCCTAAGCCAAAAGAACAAAGCCGGAGGCAGCACACTACTGACTTCAAACTATACTAGAGGGCTACAGTAACCAAAACAGCATGGTACTGGTACTGAAACAGAGATATAGACCAATGGAACAGTGCAGAGCCCTCAGAAATACTACCACACATCTACAACCATCTGATCTTTGACAAACCTGACAAAAACAAGAAATGGAGAAAGGATTCCCTATTTAATAAATGGTGCTAGGAAAACTGGCTAGCCATAAGTAGAAAGCTGAAACTGGATCCCTTCCTTACGCCTTATACAAAAATTAATTCTAAATGGATTAGAGACTTAAATGTTAGACCTAAAACCATAAAAACTCTAAAAGAAAACCTAGGCAATACCATTCAGGACATAGGCATGGGCAAGGACTTCATGTCTAAAACACTAAAAGCAATGGCAACAAAAGGCAAAATTGACAAATGGGATCTAATTAAACTAAAGAGCTTCTGCACAGCAAAAGAAACTATCATCAGAGTGAACAGTCAACCTACAGAATGGGAGAAAATTTTTGCAATCTACTCCTCTGACAAAGGGCTAATATCCAGAACCTACAAAGAACTCAAACAAATTTACAAGAAATAAGCCCATCAAAAAGTGGGCAAAGGATATGAACAGACACTTCTCAAAAGAAGACATTTATGCAGCCAACAGACACATGAAAAAATGCTCATCATCACTAGCCATCAGAGAAATGCAAATCAAAACCACAATGAGATACCATCTCACACCAGTTAGAATGGTGATCATTAAAAAGTCAGGAAACAACAGGTGCTGGAGAGGATATGGAGAAACAGGAACACTTTTACATTCTTAGTGGGACTGTAAACAGTTCAACCATTGTGGAAGACAGTGTGGTGATTCCTCAAGGATCTAGAACTAGAAATACCATTTGACCCAGCCATCCCATTACTGGGTATATACCCAAAGGATTATAAATCATGTTGCTATAAAGACACATGCACACATATGTTTATTGTGGTACTATTCACAATAGCAAAGACTTGGAACCAACCCAAATGTCCATCAATGACAGACTGGATTAAGAAAATGTGACATGGCCGGGCGCGGTGGCTCAAGCCTGTAATCCCAGCACTTTGGGAGGCCGAGACCGGCGGATCACGAGGTCAGGAGATCGAGACCATCCTGGCTAACACGGTGAAACCCCGTCTCTACTACAAATACAAAAAACTAGCCGGGCGAGGTGGCGGGCGCCTGTAGTCCCAGCTACTCAGGAGGCTGAGGCGGGAGAATGGCGTGAACCCGGGAGGCGGAGCTTGCAGTGAACTGAGATCTGGCCACTGCACTCCAGCCTGGGCGACAGAGCGAGACTCCGTCTCAAAAAAAAAAAAAAAAAAAAAAAAAAAAAAAGAAAATGTGACATATACACCACGGAGTACCATGCAGCCATAAAAAAGGATGAGTTCATGTCCTTTGTAGGGACATGGATTCAGCTGGAAACCATCATTCTCAGCAAACTATTGCAAGAAGAGAAAACCAAACACTGCATGTTCTCACTCATAGGTGGGAATTGAACAATGAGAACACTTGGACACAGGAAGAGGAACATCACACACTGGGGCCTGTCGTGGGGTGGGGGGAGGGGTGAAGGATAGCATTAGGAGATATACCTAATGTAAATGATGAGTTAATGGGTGCAGCACACCAACATGGCACATGTATACATATGTAACAAACCTGCACATTGTGCACATGTACCTAGAACTTAAAGTATAAAAAAAAAATAAAGAAAATTCAGTTGAAAATGAGGCCTTCTAAAGGTCTTAAGTCCTTTATAGATATCTGCTATCGAATATCAACAATTTTTGTAATCTGTTGATGTTACTATCACCATGATATAGATACACCATCAGCCCATGCCAATCTACATACTCTGATTTACTTTCATCTCTCATATACCTTTCACCTGATACTGAAATGTCTTAGAAAATGTTTTGAATATGACCATATTCTGTACTACAGCAATACAGAATACCTCAGCATGTCAAAATTTCACCAATTATCCATTAAATCTTCACAAAGCAAATTCCTATCCAAATTTGAGATGAAAAACATGTTATTTTCTAAACATAGGTCAGAGTTTAAAGCAAACAACACCTCTACAACACATCCCACCCTTGAGTGGGATGGTCTTTCATTTCTTCTTTTTGAATCTTTATTCAAGGATGAAATTTCTCTAAGATATCATTAACTAGTATTCATATGATCCCAACCCCTTTTGGACAGCCCTAAATCTTTAAGTAAAAGTAATTTCCTAGATCAAGTCAAATTCTGGTTTGTTGTAACTTCTTACTCTTTTGTTTGGATCCATCTTGAACAAAATAAATCAAAAGAAAACCAGTTAAAAAGAAACAAACAAAAAAACAAATATTTTGTTTTCCATTGTGAAAACTCATTAAGCAATTGAAAAAAAGTCCCTTCTATAAATATCCTCTTGTTTTCTTTGTCCTAACATATTTGAGTCAGGGCAGAGGACAAATTCTCCTACTCAGAAAGTGACTTGGAGACTCCATCCTCAGCCTTTATTTCGTGAATCTGCTAGTAACATGTTAATCTATCCTATGGGTCGCTTTGCTTGTATCATTACTCTTTAGACATGGTTAGAATACTGGAAATTTATCCCTTTAATTGATTTTTTTCTGCTAAATCTCTGACTGTGTTTTTACATAAAAGCAATTAAGTAAATTTTTGCACCTGGATTTAGTGCCATTCTCAACAACTTTTCCCCTGGCATAGGTGACTGAATCTGTTTTCCTTTCTTTCTCTAGAAAGATGAATAGATCTACAAAGAGCTTTAACATAATTAGAGATATAATTAACTAGAATTACTTCCTTTTGTTTAGTGATAAATAAAATATACAATTATGATTTAAAGAAGCATTAATGTATTTTCAACATTTAATGCTTTTCAGACTCTGAAGAAGTATGGAGATCATCATAATCTCAGAATTATTTCTCAATCCTAAATTGAAATACAGCATAGCTCAAATGAACTGTTTCTTAAGGTCAGATGTCCTCTCTAGTACATACACAGACATCACAAACAAAATGTCTAAGATTCAAAGTAATTTTATGACCAAAATTCCCTAGACCTTTTTCTGTCAACAATTTATCTTAAATTGTTTCCAATTCTCCTGCTTAATTGAATTCTTCTGGTTCTTTTCAGCTATATAGCGCTGTGCTATATAAAAGTTAAAGAATTTAAACAGATTATCAAATTCGTAGCTTGTATTTGGCAGGCACAGAGACAGCATGCCCATTATTAAAAGAGACAGCATGTCATCATTGACAGAGACAGTATCAGTATGTCATCATTGAAAGTATCAAGTAAATCAAGAAACAAAAGTATAAACTATATTACTAACAAAACATGTAAAAAGCTAAAAACCAAGGCCCCCAACATAAGTAGAAGAACTTCCAAAACCTACAGAAATATAACAAAGGAGTTTGCAAAAGGAAATAAAAAGTGCACATGGCAAATAGCAAACAAAAATACAGCTCTGTAAAGTACGGAGCCCATCTTAAGTTGCAAATTTATATTATTTATGATTTCTATTATACACATCTCAATAGAATCCTGAATAATTTAGAACGTGTTACCATAAGTAAGGGATTCTAGTAATGCAACCTAAAATATGGGTGTGGTTGAATGGAGTTGATGGGCAGAATGGATTAATGACTCAGGTATGAGAGGCTAAAAAGCTAATGAGTCTTACACATGGTAAAATATTTGGGCAAACCTCACTGTGAAAAGAAAACCGTGTGCTCACTGATGCTTAAAAAATGCAGAATTTATTGGGCAAAGTACAAGTAACAAAACTACAAAAAAATCAGAATATTTGCATGACGTGGATTCTTCTTGCCACTTTTAGCATTTACAAGAAAGATGAATTCAGACTACAGTAGTCAGAATGCAAGCAGAAATGGGAGGAGAAATATCAATTTTATAAGGTGGTATGGTCTGCCTGCAGGTGTTGTACATAGTTAATCAAGAGTCCCATAATTTGGAATTGAAAAATTGAAGATAAAACTCTAAGTATCCTGTCCCTCAAATTGAGATGGTGGTAAAACTATAGCCTTATCAGAAAATAAAACTGATGCTCCAGATACAAAGGCAATGAGTCCACTGGCAAAGACGGAATTTAGGTCTTGTCCTTCCTCCCAAACCCACAGTTTCAAATGGCCTTAAGGCAGTGGTCAATAATTAAAGAGAAGGGCTGGTCATAGCATAGATCAAAGTATATTTATATGCTCTTGGACTGTAGTTTCAGATGGCATTGGGTTATAAAGCAAGTAGACTAGAAGCTTAGTAACCTTGTAAAGAACTTTTTTGTTGAATTTGAGAGTAGCTGACATCAGCCCTTGATTAGCCAATCTTTAAAGTAATCCAAAGGTCCCTAAACCAATATTAGCAGAAAGTGGATTGTGAAAGGTGTGCTGTCCTTAAATAGAGATACTCTCCAAACCAAACTTGGATGTAACTGTGAAGAATAATGTGCCAGGAATAACTACCCTGAGAGCAACACTAGGGCCCATGAGGGAGAGTGGACAGAAGACACCTTCTCAGAGGCCAGCACGTCATCTACTAGATTGGCTTTCCAAGGAACTCTCTGAGCTGCAGGGTGGCTCATCCTTCCTGTCCAGTAGCGTTTGATAATCACTTCAGCAAATCTATTCTGGATGTTTCTTGGTGACAACAGAGACACCAAAACAGCCTTAAACTACTTACCTATTTGACTAATTTTAAATGAGAAAAAGTAAACACTGTCTTTCTTTAGCCACTATTATTTGTTTCTCTTTTACATACAGCAGAACTTAATGCTAATCAATGTAAAATACAATTAATAAGGAAAATATACAAACCATTATAAATTTAGAAGAAAAACCTATAACCTAAAATATTTATATTAGTAAAACAGAAGAAGTAAAACTTAAGACTCAACTCAAGAAGTTAGGGGCCAAAAAGAAATCAAACTTTAGGAAATCTGAAGAGAATTATTAGAAAGAAAAGTAAATTTTAACGAATTCGAAAGCAAATAAAGGTAACATTAATTTTTTAAAATCCAAATAATGATTTTCTAAAAAATTTAGCTAAGAAAATGGCTAATCTTGTCAGGTAAAAGAAATTAAAAGAATAAATGAATACACACGGTAATAAATGATAAGAAATGTTATAGATATGGAAGTAATTTCAGACAGCTCTTTAAATACTGATGTGAAATTTGATCAAGAAATTTTACTAAGTGAATACTTAAGGTACAAAACAATTTATACAACATGTCACCCTTTGGATAATGAAAGCAAATGATAGCTATATATAGATTTGTTTGTATTTTCTTGTATTTACCTGAAATATCTCAAATAATATATAAATATTCCAACCACATAAGTTGTCTGTGAGGAAAAGAATTGGATAGTAATGGGGGAAGAGTTTACACTTTTTTCTTTTGAAGTTTAAACCATGTGATTATATTGCCAGGTCAAGAATATTTTTTAAAAAGTAATATAGCAATTCAAATTTACATCTTAAATGATTGCCTTTTTTTCAATCGGAGGATAATTTCCACTGAACTAGAGGTAAGCACCATTTGTAACATCAGGGAAATGTCCCTCGCTGCATGCCTAGGTTGGGAGGTATCTAGAGTCATACTGTTGGTTAGAGGACGTGCAACACGTACAAGTTTCCATTCTGTGAGGTCTCTACATGTTTAATGGTTTTCTTGTACACTGTGTTTTCTAAAGTCTTTCCGTTGCAGAGTAAAAGTTACATTTACTTTAGAATTATTTTAAAAGCATCACTTTTCAACAAAGTTAGCATTTATATAAATATAATTAGCATAAAATACTAAAGATTATCCACAAACCCAACCAGTTTATAACTCATTTTTGAGCTTTTTAAAGAGGCTGCAGTGAAATATCCACAGGTTTTCAAAAAAAAGACAATTCTTCTACAGTACAGTAGAGGGAGCTGAAGGTTATGTCAGTTTATCCAACATGGTTATTTTTAAATCTTTTGGTGACATCCTGTGAAAGAAATATTGAATTCTCTTTTTTAAATTTTAATCCTCCTTAATCTCATATACCTCTATTGATTTAAAAATTACTCAAAAACCAAAGTGAGCAAAACCTAAACACTTCTATCTAAAGTGCAATGTGAATTGTAAACGTATCTGTCTCTCCCAGTGGAATTTGTATAGATATTTTCTGGTTTCTTGAGAATGATCTAGTCATAAGGACCAATGTTTCTTTTCAATGTCAAAGGCAGTACTGGAAATTTACACCCTTCTTCTTAACAAGTTGATTGAAAGTCATACCTGAGCAGGTAATTTTGGCTTCTTCATAGTGATCACAGGTAAGTCCACCCCATTGCCAGTTCTTGCAGTCCCAAAGAGAAGTTTCATTTCCGTTACAGCTACTTAGAAACAGCCACATGTTTGTTGCCTGGATTTTGGAGTACACTTGATAGGATGTTTTGAGTGCAGATCCACATCCCAGCTGCCTGCAAACCACATCAGCTTCTTTCAGTCCCCAGCCTCTGTCACACACCTTCCCTAACAGTCTCTGAATCTCCACCTCAACTGTCCCAGCACAGCGGCTGCCTCCACCTCTAAGTCTTAGCTCCAGATCTGATCCATCTGCAAAAGAAACATAAACTTAAACCATCGATACATATGGAGGTTAGCTTCCAGAGGATTTTTTTTGTCTTTTTTCTTCTCTGATACTGATACACTGGAAATTATAGCTTACTTATTTCCTGACTTTTTAAGAAACAATAAGATAGACCACAAATTTTTGTTAGAAATGGGACTGTAGTTTCAAGGGTTGATAAAAATTGTCAATGGCAGAAAGATATGAGCAATTCTGCTTTAAAAGAGATTTCTCAAAAAGTGGGTGAAGGATATGAACAGATACTTCTGAAAAGAAGGCATTTATGTGGACAACAAACATATGAAAAATAGCTCATCATCACTGGTCATTAGAGAAATGCAAATCAAAACCACAAGGAGATACCATCTCATCACAGTTAGAATCGCGATCATTAAAAAGTCTGGAAACAGATGTTGGCAAGGATGTGGAGAAATAGGAATGCTTTTACACTGTTTGGTGGGAGTGTAAATTTGTTCAACCATTATGGAAGACAGTGTGGTGATTCCTTAAGGATCTAGAAATAGAAATACCATTTGACCCAGCGATCCCATTACTGGGTATACACCCAAAGGATTATAAATCTTTCTACTATAAAGACACATGCACATGTATGTTTATTGCAGCACTACTCACAATAGCAAAGACGTGGAACCAACCCAAATGCCCATCAATAATAGACTGGATAAAGAACATGTGGTACACATACACCATGGAATACTATGCAGCCATAAAAAAGAATGAGGTTATGTCCCTTGAAGGGACACGGATGAAGCTACAAACCATCATCCTCAGCAAACTAACACAAGAACAGAAAACCAAACACCTCATGTTCTCACTCATAACTGGGAATTGAACAATGAAAACACATGGACACAGGAAAAGGAACATCACACACTGGGGCCTGTCAGGGGGTGGGGGGAAAGGGGAGGGAGAGCATTAGGACAAGTACCTAATGCATGGGGGGTTAAAACCTAGATGACAGGTTGATACGTGAAGCAGACCACCATGGCACATGTATACCCATGTAACAAACCTGCACATTAAACACATATATCCCAGAACTTAAAGTTAAAAAAATAAGTAAATTTAAAATTTTACAAAGAGATTCCTATGAAATTTTGTCTCTCTGAGCTCCAGGTAGATTCTGAGTTTGAAGTGTGCTCCATAACAGTAGTCTGAGTAATTATTACAGAGAATGACGTCAGACAACTCTCCAAACTAGTTGAATAAAGAACATGTCAAAGATTACAAGTATAAAGGAATTCCCAGCAAGGAATCTACTAGGCATTTCTACTTCTTACATCTATTCCTACTCCTAAGGAGCACAGGACTTTCTCTTTCTGCTTTTCTTTTTGTTTAGTGTTTTGTTTTTGGTTTTAACGTACCAGAACATGTTACGCCAGCATCTTCGTTGTGATTGCAATAATGCTTTCCCCATTCATGGTGTTTACATTGCCAGACCGCAGGTTCATGTCCCTGGCAAGAAACACTGTCAAGCCAGATGTGTCCAAATCCCTCACTGGCGTTAACTCGACCAATGGCGGTGATAGCAGTTGGACATCCCAGTTGCTTGCATGCCACAGCAGCATCATGACTGTCCCAGCCGTCATCACATATTGTCCCCCATTCTCCTTGGAATCTCACTTCTAATCTTCCTGAACATTCAGTGACTCCATCTACCAGTCTCAGGCTCAGATCTGCTCCCTCTGTAACAGAGATACACAACAGGTCTGCGATAAGGAAGTAAGAACATGAGACTATAAATAGCTGTTCCTAAGATGAGTTAAGGAAAACGGGAGAGATATAAGTGGAGACAGAGAAAACTGTGATGTACTGTACTAGCACTGGAAATCATTCAAGATGGAAGGAGGAGTGGATCAGGCAAGAAGATGGACATCTCAGTATAGACAGCATATACTACAGAAAGTGTTTCTAACAGGAGATCCAGGGACTGAATTTCATCTGGAGACCTGCTATATGACCACCACCGAGTTCTTGTTAGAACTGTTTACTTTTTCTGGTTAATATATATTCGCATTTGTTTAACTGGCACCCGCATCCTTCAGTTTGCCTCCATACTTAGCAATCCCTTTTGCCTCTGACTGCATTCTCCATTGATACTACCTAGCCTGTGTTGTATACCTGAACCTGTTGTGTCCACTTCCTTAGTTTAAAAGCAGAGCAAAGAAAAAGGAGGCTTCATTACTACAATTTTTACCTTCCCCAAATCAATATTCTTCAAAGAATAGACGTTGATTCTGAAGAATATTCTGTAATAAATTAAACTGGTTTTTTCCTCTGGCAGTTTCCATTTTCATTCTCACAATATTGTTTATTGTGATTCTTCAGCATATGCTAACTGGGGGCCTAGAGAAATTTTGATGGGTAAAAGAGAATGGAAGGTATAGTCTGTGATTTTTCTACTCCAAATTCTTCACATTCTTCAGCTAACAAAACCTATCTTTCTTGTAGGAGTTCCATTCATTGTGGTTCAGGCTATAGCTGATCACATTGTTCAACAAGAAAAAGCCTGTTCAAGACATGCAGAAAGAGATAGAACCCAGATGACATTGTTCAAGAACCTGAATCCAACCATGCATGAGGCTAACTATACCCTCTGAATTTCCCAGTTTTGTGAGCCAGTATTCTCTTCTTTTTAAATGAGTTTGAATGGAAGTTCATTTATTTGCACAGAGAGAGAGAGGGCTCTGAGAGAGAAAGAGAGAAAGAGAAAGAGACCTGGTGAAGATAGGGATTTTTTACTCTTATTTTCCTAAGTGTTCTCTGGGGTTCAAGACATACTCAATCTCCTTTTATACTAAGAATTCAACAGAAAAACGAAGAGTGGTTCTCTGCACACACAAACCATTGTACCTGCCTCCAGTCTGAGTATCAACGTGAAAGTCTCTAGACAGATACGATGCATATCTAGTATAAATAAAATTTTAATGGGAAACCAATATTGATTTTTAAAAAGTGATTTGCTTCTGTGAATTTGAAAAATGATTTGGGAAGGAGTGGGTTAATGAGGCTAATGAGGAGGCTTTTGTGGATTAGATGATAACTGGAGTTGTTTCGTCTTAAAACTTCATAGTGCAAAATTTCCTAGTAAAGCCCTTCCTTCCTTCCTTTTTCCCCTCTTTTTCTTTTCGGTCTCTCCCTTTCTTTATGGGCTTTTCCTAAACACTGTCTTCTTTTCTTATGACCTGGATCTCAGTTTCACTATACACCCTTCTTCCCTAACCTATTTCTCCTAATTTCAGTTAAGGTAAAAAGTCCACAGGTATCAGAATGAAACCTGAAGTTAGGTTAAAATGTGGTGACAAAAGAAGCAGACTTCATTATGTTCTTAAGAGTTCAGGCTTTTAAGATTTATTACCCCTTTCTTTTGTCCTCTCCTGGAGAATAGAATGAGCCAAGATCAGTCCTTACTTGAGCAAATTACTCCAGCATCCTCAGCATGATCACAGTTATGCTTTCCCCATCCTTGATGTTTGCAGTGCCAGAGAGCTGACTCATTTCCGTTGCATATAAGATCATCAAACCAGATTGGTCCAGAGCCTTCTCCAAAATTAGCTGAACCAGAGAAACTGACAGCACTTCCACATTCAAGTTGTTTACAAACCACAGATGCATGATCGATGTTGAAGTTGTCATCACACACTGTTCCCCACCGTCCTTGGAATTTGATCTCTATTCTTCCAGAACACATATTCCCTCCATTCGTCAGCCTCATTTCCAAATTGGATCCATCTGGAGCAGAGAAATGACCAGAGTTCAGAAGTTACATTCATTTAGAAGTGATTTTAGAAAATAAGTTTCCTCTGGACACTTGGGATTTGATGTTGTCCTTAAAATAGTGCCTGATTTTGGATGTTGCCCAGCTCCACACAGTGGAGAATTTTAGTATGTTAAAATCTAGGAAGCAATTAGGATTTTTATCTGTATCTACTTACAAAGGAAAATATTTACAGATTAAAGTTTTTAAACTTTCTGTTTTGTTTTGTTTCCTTCCATTACTAGGATAGATGTAAATACTCTTTTTATATAGAAATAGATAAATTCAACTCAACTTACTTAAATTTGACTCCAGTTAAAGCTTTAGGTGTATAAATTTCAAAAAGCAAATTGATTAACTCCACTGGTAGTTATAAAACAACAGAAAATAAGAGCTAAAAGTACTACACTGATGTTTTAGCTAAACAGCCCGTTCTATAGACAGCAATAATTATGATGAGAGCCTGCTAAAATTTATGGTAATTTTAAACTTTGCAGTAGATGTTACTTTTGTTATTCTCCATTTCACACCTCCCATAGTGATTAAAAATAAGAGGAAAGAAGGAGGAGACAGAAGAGGAAGAGGAGAAAGAAGAAAGAGAACGGAGTCACCAAGAGAACCATGAGGATCTTCAGCACCTGTTATGTACCAAACAGTATGCCAGTAGTTTTACATGTATTATATCATTGAGTCCTCAGAGACTGAAGTTTAAAGAGATTTGACAACTTGCACAAAATCATAGGATATTAGCTATGGAAAATTTATTTCAGCATTTTTCTAGATGCTACTGTGTGTTTCTCTTATCACATCACAATGCCTGGACAGAGGTAAGTCCTTTCTATAGTCGGTCCTCTGGGAGAGAGAGAGGCTGGGAGGTGAGAGGGTTGCATAAAAAATTAATGAAACAGGCCAATCATCGTGGCTCACGCCTGTAATTCCAGCATTTTGGGAGGCCAAGGCAGGCAGATCACCTGAGGTCAGGAGTTCGAGACCAGCCGGGCCAACATGGTGAAACCTCGTCTCTGCTAAAAAATACAAAAATTAGCCAGGTGTGGTGGCAGGTGCCTATAATCCCAGCTACTCAGGAGGCTAAGGCAGGAGAATCGCTTGAACCTGGGAGGTGGAGGTTGCAGTGAGCCGAGATCATATCATCGCACTCCAGGCTGGAGAAATGGGGAGCCCAGGAATCTGAATTGGGTCAGAAATGTGCCCTTGGGATTTGCCAGCAGAAAGTCTTGACACATGGCTTTCTCAGTTATTGTGGGGCCAATTGCAATAAAACATATGAAGATGTTTTGTAAATTAAAACCACAACGTAAATGAAATGAATAGCACTGCACACTGGATCAAGCAATTATAGTTTCAAAGAATCCTTCCTACAACAAGAAATGATGTATTAAAGCTAGAAATAGTTTATTTTTGTTCACTAAGTTGATTATCAGTTAATGGACAAAAGGGTAATAATTTGTGGGTCAATACATCAAAACAAGTCATTGGGAAAGAGAACGAGGAAATAACTTAGATGTCATGATATTTTTATGATATAGGAATAGTAGGTTACATTAAGCTTACTGAATATAAAATTTAAGCCACCACTTTTTGGCTTTTTGGCTAAGATCACGTATAAAATTGAAGCCAGTCACTTCCTCATTAATCACAGTGTTCAGAATTATTTTTATTTTTAAAAAAAATGACCTTGTGTTTTGTGGTTTTCTAGCAATGGATTGAGTACTTTTATACAAGAACTAGATTGCTTACAGGAAAGTGGCTTATTCTAGGTTTTAATCCATCTGCATATTTCTTCCCCACCAAGGATTTTGTGTTGAGGCTTTGACTAATGCAAGTCTTACCTGAGCAGGTCACTCCAGCATCTTGTTGGTGAGTACAGTTACTATGCTTTCCCCATCCATCATGTTTGCAGTCCCAAAGAGCTGACTCATTCCCACGACAAGAAATGTGATCCATCCAAATGCGTCCAGAACCTGCACTGGAATTAGCCCATCCAGTGGCTTTGATAGCAGTTGGACATCCCAGCTGGTTACAAATCACAGAGACCGCTTCCATGCTCCAGCCATTATTACACACCGTTCCCCACTCCTCCTGGACTTTCACTTCCACTCTCCCACTACACTTGTTTTCACCATCCACTAGCCTCAGCTCCTTGTCTGTTCCTCCTGCAACAATGGATTAAGACAGTCATTGGGCAAGGTCGCAAAAAGCAGGTAAAAAATTATTTTTTACATAAATTATTGATCCTTCAAACTCAGATTTGAGAACCATCCTAGTTCTATACGTGGTAAAATAGAAGAATGTTACTTCACAGTCATTCAAATATAAGTATCAGTATCACTGGTTTCAAATTAAGCAGTGCTATATAACCAGTAAAGGCAAGTAACACAATAGTGTTTAATAGCTTTATTTTATGGTTGGAGAGTCTTAATAGTGGCAATTTATATAATTTCCATGAAGCGTTTTCGAGTTAAATACGATTCTACAAAATGTTATGGGGATGAACTTTTTACATTTCTCCAAAATCGTAAGGTCGATAGAAAGAAGGCTAATAGAGAATTTATGAAGATGAAAAGACTAGTTGTAAGAAATTTAACCCTTATTTCATACAAATATGTAAAATAGCATAGATCTTAAAAACACTAGACTGAAACTTATCTACTTAAATAAAAATTAAGATGGATATATTTTCCTGCTATTTTCTACCAAAAAATAAATCTCTTTGTACTCTCTTCCCACCCCCAGATGATAGATGATCTCAGTTGCCTCCTTGGCATTATTTTAGCTTTATTTAGGAATCCAGTGGTCCCAACAACCAGGCATCTCTCAATACATTTTTAGATAAATTTTGGCATTTGAATTTACTAATGTGTTTCCCAAATTCATTTTTGTTCTAATGATTCTGAAGTTTCTCCTCCTTTGTATTCTTTCCTATTTTTTAGCTCAACATTACTTCTAATCTTTAAGTAAAATTCATTTTTCTGCTGTGAGTTTATTTTATTTGGTGAGGAACCATGCTAATATTTTGATGTCGCATGGTTAGATTTTTATTGTGTGCTTTTAATAATATCTGATCCTCTGAATACATGGAGCATGTCACCTAGTGTTTAGATGCTACTCAGCCTTCGGAAAAATTGTTTGCCTTTTAACTGTTCTTGTCAGAGTGGGCGAAGCCTGCAAGTAAATTTGACAGAGTACTCACCAAGAGAACTGGTGATAAAACAGGCACTGAGAAGTAAGATCACAGCAATAGTGAAGGGACTCAAGTTGACAAAATGTCTTCTGACGTCTGTGAAGAAGAAGAGGGCAAAAGTAGCATCTTCCCAAAAAGAGACTTTGGAGAAGATAGACGGTTTCAGAGGTTAATTAACAAAGCAGGTCAAACCAATACAGAAAACCCTTCCTTTTAAATTCCAAGGCAGGCAGGAAACATTCATACCCAGGTTCATATAGTTTCAGTGAAATAGCTTTGAAAATGTTCATGGTTATAGGCAACCTAGAGGTGAGGGACTAGAAGAAGGTTGGTGGTGGAAATGAGAATTACAAGGGCAACCCTTAAAAACTGGAAAATGAGAACAACATCAATGAAACTTATAGTAGACAATTCTCCCAGCAGGCACAGGGAAGGTATCCTGAGATTTCTCTATTCCCTAACCACCTCGATATTCAATTACGGATGCCCCCATCTTCAAGACTACCTGAGCCGCACTTATAGAGGATAAGTTCCATGAGTAAATGAATTATATCTATCATGTTCACCATAATTTCACCAGTACCTGGCTTGATGCTTGCCAAATAGTAGCTAGCTGAACAATACCTTGATGGAATAAAGTGACGATATTCATATCTGAAAAGCTCAAATATTAAATCTTGTCATCTTTACCTGTATCATTATCACATAATACACTCTTTAATGCTGTTATTACTCTCATATCTTCTTATTACTCTAACCCAACACTAATTTAAAACTAAAAATGCTAAATGATTTTAACATGTCCAAATAACTCTCGAAATAGATAACTCACTTATCAGAGTAGATAATCTTCTTTATGTAATTAACTCTCTATCCATATTCATTTCTGCATATTCCATCTTTTCTAACAACTATTTTTTCATACTCAATACATTTCAGTTAACTTTAGTTCCTGACTTAATTTCACCTCAGCAGTTTTACAAAATTAATGCCAACTCTGATTCCTATATCACATCTTCAATTTTGAATCTACGGCAGATCAAAGATGCTGCCATATAAGCCTATGTCCTTTTTCCACTCCTTACTCTTCTCATGCCAATCACTTTTAAATCACATCCATTGACTGTCATAATAATATACCCCATTAAAGGGGAAATGTAGAATAAATGAGAAGCTTTTACCAGCAGATCCAGAGTCTTCAAGTGGCACCATTCTGAGTTTGTTCATTCCAAAGTTTTATAACTTCAATGATTCTTAAATCTTCTTGTATTGTTCCGTAGAAATGTTCTTCTAAAGAAAAGGACTAAGAATTCTAAAAATCACTTCACTCTCATGAAAATGAAAAGGCTACATATGGAGGCGGAGTCAACTCAAAAAGAGAAGTCATTGAAAGAGCTGAGGTTCCATTTCGTACTCATGTTTTCTTCAATATGGGACATGAAACAACCAAAGGAAATTGGGAAACACTTCCCACAGATTTCGAAAAATTAGAGGAAATACTAACTCATATGCTGCTGTTGCTGAATTAAATATTTTACATTTTTGAACTTCATTTTGGACAAATATATGAGACACAAAAAGGTACTGTCATGTAGAAAAATTATGTAAAAAAACTAAAGCAAAACAGGTAAAACAATTAAATAATTAATGTTTTATTATATCCACTTTTAATTTTATTTCCATAATCAAATGTGTCTAATGAGTAATTTTGTGTAAGTTGTTGAGACACAGCATTTGTCATTTCTTTTCTAATGGGATGAAGTACACCAAGAGAATTAGCCATGACTATTACTGATATTACAAATGGTGAAACAAAAATTAGCAAAACATGGTTTTAGCTCTATATAACTCAGATTCAAGTAAGAGAAACACATATGATAACAACAATGAACATAAAGTTAAAGTGTGGGGGTAAAAATGATGGATGAAGTAGTCCTATCTATTGAGAGAAAGGAATGAATAGTCAGAAAACTCTTTTCTCTGAGGAAAGGCTTAAATTGTGTCCTAAAAGATGAGAAAAACATTGCCAAAGGGACAAATGATAAAGGAGTTTAAGGCATAAGAAACAGCACATACAAATGAATATTTATATATAAAAACATATCAGCTCGAAATAACTACTAATGGTTTATCATGGCATACATATTGTCAGGTGTTAATGATGGGCCTGAAATGGGGAATCAAAGTAGCATCTCCAGCCTTCCAAAGAGACATTCACTAGAACTCAGTCAACAAAGGCACCCTGCTTTCTTCCATTTCTTGGGCATGCCAAATCTCTCCCTGCCTCATAGTATGTCATACATATTGTTCCTTCTGTGTTTACTGCCTCCCTATCAGTACCTTTCTCTAAGATAACTCTTTATTTCTCAGTTAAACCTCCCTTCACTAGGAGAAATAACTCCAACCCTGAATGACCCCAGAAAATAAACACTCAAGACACCCTGTACTTATGAGGACTGTCGATTATGTTTTTATATTTATTGTTTATCTTACTTGCTAGTCTTAAGATACCAGGATAGGAACTGCCTTGTTTTCAAAAAGACATCTACCAGTCCCTGCCAGATGGCATGCTCAATATTACCTTTTTGTTGTTGTTGTTGATAATGTTGTTATTATTGCTGAGGTAAACAAGGACTACACGAAGAGGAGTTTTATATACCAAGTTAAAGAATTATAATTTTACACTGCAGGCAAGTAATGACATTAAATAGTTTGAAACATGAATATTAAAGTGCTTTGTCTTTTACATATCTCCTCTTGCTAGTAACTTTGAGGATGATTGGTGGCCAGGGTAAAAATGGAAATAAGAGCAAGACTAAATGCAGTGAAAGTGAATATTATAGCAAAAACCTAGTAGAATAAGAGCCTAATTGAAAAGATATAGTCGAAAAATGGAAGAAATAGATTAGTGCAAAATTCAAAAGCTAGATGAACAGACATTTTTGCTTTTATTCAAAATGAAGAAACAGGAAGTGTGTTTACCATCCCACCTGAAACAACTAAAAGCCAAACCAAACATGTGTAGCAGTGATTTTCAAGACACTGAAAATGAGGCAACAAGAATAGTTGTTGCCTGGATCTCAAGGATTGTGATCCATAAGCGATGAGAAGCTAAGCTGAGTTTACTGCCTTGAGATAGTTTCCAGGCTACCGTGGAGCAGGAAACCCAGAGAATGATCAGAGGAGTACCAGAGTTGGGGAGAAGCAGCTGAGAATCTGGGAGACTAAGGTGGCTAGAATTCACAGGAAATAGCCTCATAGAGGAGAAAGTTGCAGGGAGAAAGAGCGAGAGAGAAAGAGAGAGAGAGAGAGAGAGCGGGAGTAGGGAGGAGGCAAGGAGAGAGAGCTGAATATCTGTAGAGTCCCCTTTGAGTATTCAGCTGAGTATTGTTAAGTGCATGCATGTGAGCAAATTACCTGAGTCTGGGGAAAGAATAATGAAAGGATTAGAGTTACACACGGGGCCAGGAAAAGCGACCATTCACATGGAAAACTCACAATTCATGGGGTATTGGGTAGAGTTCACAGATGAGTCTTACCACAGTGGTGGGAAATAATTAGCCCTAGCTACTTGCTGACTGGATCCCACCTAACAAATTTTAAAGACAAGACCCAAAGAATCAAATTGTTTCCAAGAACATAACAGTGTTCTAGACTAAACCTTGAAATATCTAAAGCAATAAAAATAATTTAAAACTCAGCAAAGTTTAGTTTACAATGTCTGGAATTAAACAAAATATTACTTAGTGCTATGGTCTAAATGTTTGTGTCTCCTCAAAATTCATATGTTGAGATCCTAACCTCCAAGGTATTAGTAGGTAGGGCCTTTGGGAGACAACTAGGTCATGAGGGCTCCGCCTTCATGAATGGGGTTATTGCCTTCATGAAAGAGATCCCTGAGAGACAACTGATCCCTTTTGCCATGTGAAGTACAGCTTAAAAATGGTAATCTATAACCCTGGAAGTGGACTCTCACCAGACACTGAATCTGACAGGATCTTGATCTTGGACTTCCCAGCCTCCAAAACAAAGAAATAAATTGCTGTTTACAAACCTCTGAGTCCATGTTGTGTAGTTTCTTTTTTGGGGAGTCGGGGGGAGTGCTGATTATAATCTCAAAACATGCAATTAGAAATGCCATAATCCTAAATGTTAAAATCCCAAAGTTCAACATCCCTAAAGATCAACATCTCTGAAATCTAAAAATTCCTAACATCAAAAACTGCAGAAATTACAATTCAGAATGTTGAAATTCTGAAAGTTGAATTCTGGGGAAGACATCGGTACATTTTTGGTTGCATACGGGATAGTTGCATTCTGTTAATTACAACATATTAGGCAGAACTATTCCCTTGGTATTGCCTTTATTTGGAAATTAAGTATAGTTTAAGGAGATGCAATTAAGTATGGGTGCCAAGTTGACAAGGGGTACATTTATAGACATAATTTTAGGTGTCAACTTGACTGGATTAAGGACTATCTAGACACTTGATAAAGCATTATTTTTTCATGGGTCTGTAAAAGTGCTTCCAGACACATCCAAAATAATGGATAAGATTAGTGTGTGAGTCTGAGTGGACTAGGTGGGGAAGATCTTCCCTCAGTGCTGGCCTGCATCAGGGAACCAGAGAGAACAAATGCAGAAGGAAAATTGATCTCTCTCTCAGAGCTGGGACAGACTTTTCTTGTGCTACTTTGGACAGCAGAACTGCAGGCTCACTGGCCTTTCAACTACAGCAATTATATCTGGAGTGGCTCCAGAATGTTAAGACTTTTAGCCTCAGACTGAGAGTTACACCATGGGCTTCCCTGGTGCTGAGGCCTTTGGACTTGGGCTGAGTCATGCTACAGTCATCCCATGGTCTTCAGCTTACAGACGGCCTATCATGGGACTTCTCAGCCACCAAAATTATGCAAGCCAATTCCCCTAATAAATTCACTCTCAATGTCTATATATATCCTACTGGATCCGCCTCTCTGAAAGACCCTGACTAATACAGATTTGGTATTGGGGAAACTAAATTGATTCCTTCTTACTGTATTTTATGACACAGTGAAAGAGATCTGTGAAATTTTACTCTTGTAAAATGTGATTAACTGTGCAAGGCTAGTTAATGGCAAAAGACAAAGTTTAAAAGCTAATTGTTATTGATGCTGTAAAAGCAGAAAATAGGTTAATTTCAATAGCAGTGTTGGACTGTATATTCTTACAAATCTTATACTGCGTGATTCTATTTATATAGAATTCTGGAAAGTGAAAATCAATCGACTGTGACTAGAAGCAGTGGTTGCTTAGAGATGGATGGGAAGGAGTTCAAGGGAAGAATCACAATAAGGGATAATCATGATGAAGTTTTTTGGAGTAATTGATATGTTCATTGTCTTGATTGTGTTGGTAATTTCACAGGTATACACATATATCCAAACTAAACAAATTGAACACTTTAAATATGGGCAAGTTAGTGTATATTAATTATGCTCCAATAAAGTTGTTTTTAAAAATTTTGTGAGCTATCACTGGTGGAGGACAAAAGAGAGAAGTCCACCAGCAGATCAATCTTTAAGGTTTACAACAATAATGGTACAGGTCAAACCCTCCAAAAAGGGCCAGGCTTGGGGGTAGCTGAAGATACCAAAATGTTGAGTGGACCTGGAAGTTAGCAGATGATTTGCTCAGAAATTTGTGACATTTTTGTGTGGGCATATTCATGGGGAATGAGAAAAAGAAGAGGAATAAATAAAGGGGGTGGTATCAGATTTTGAAACTTGTTCTGAATTTTGGAATAGATTTGAGGCTTGTTAGTAATCTCATTGTGTCCCTTTTCAGAATAAAGTCACTAATTTTGTCAGCCAGATAGGTTTTTAACAGTGAAATAAGTTTCTGTATTGCTGCATTGAAAATCTCTACGTATAAATTGCAGGTGTATGGTATTATTATGTAAATTCTAGAACAAGCCTATGCCTTTTTCTTACTCAGTTTTCTACCACCCAACAAGACAGAATCTGTGCTCTCTTCTTAATTTGTCCAATATTTAGCCTCTTTAGAATGCTGAGCAAACTCAAGTTCAACTTTTTCTTTTTCTTAGGTTCAATCACTGAATAACATTATTATTTTCTTTTTTTCTTATATACTGTCAACTCTAGAGACTTTACCCCTCCCCCCCCGGCCCAAAAAAAAGCTGTTAGAACTGATAAATGAACTTGGTAAATTTGCAGGATATGAAAAACATTTTTTTTTTTTTTTTTTTTGAGACGGAGTCTCGCTCTGTCGCCCAGGCTGGAGTGCAGTGGCCAGATCTCAGCTCACTGCAAGCTCCGCCTCCCGGGTTTCTCCTGCCTCAGCCTCCCGAGTAGCTGAGACTACAGGCGCCCGCCACCTCGCCCGGCTAGTTTTTTGTATTTTTTTTTTTTTTTAGTAGAGACGGGGTTTCACCATGTTAGCCAGGATGGTCTCGATCTCCTGACCTCGTGATCCGCCCGCCTCAGCCTCCCAAAGTGCTGGGATTACAGGCTTGAGCCACCGCACCCGGCTGAAAAACATGTTTTAAGGCTGCATTTCTTTATGTATTTTATTATTATTATTATTTGAGACAGAGTCTCGCTCTGTCACCCAGGCTAGAGTGCGGTGGCATGATCTTGGCTCACTGCAACCTCTGCTTCCCGGGTTCAAGTGATTCTCCTGCCTCAGGCTCTGAGTAGCTGGGATTACAGGGGTGTGCCATCACACCCAGCTAAGTTTTGTATTTTTAGTAGAGAGGAGGTTTCACCATGTTGGCCAGGCTGGTCTCAAACTCCTGACCTCAAGTGATCTGCTTGCCTCGGCCTTCCAAAGTGCTGGGATTATAGGCCTGAGTCACTGTGCCTGGACTAATCATTGAATAAAATTAATTGTCCAGCCATCTGTTGCAGTTCAGGTAGAATGGCCATCTAGACTTAATTATCCTTTCTGCTAGAGTGTTAGAACTACGGTTTCAATTTCTTCAGCTATCCTTTTCAGCCATTTTTGAAAGTTCTTCATTGCTCATATCAGATTTTTTTCCCCATCAAAACCCCATAGCACAGTGTCTTCTGACTCCTCTTTTTTTTTTTTTTTTTTTTGAGACGTAGTCTCACTCTGTCGCCCAGGCTGGAGTGCAGTGGCGGGATCTCGGCTTACTGCAAGCTCCGCCTCCCAGGTTCAGGTCATTCTCCTGCCTCAGCCTCCCGAGTAGCTGGGACTACAGGTGCCCGCCACCACGCCCGGCTCATTTTTTGTATTTTTGGTAGCGACAGGGTTTCACCATGTTAGTCAGGATGGTCTCGATCTCCTAACCTTGTGATCCGCCCGCCTCAGCCTCCCAAAGTGCTGGGATTACAGGCGTGAGCCACTGCGCCCAGCCCTGACTCTTCTTACTCTTTAATTAACTCAATTTTGTTCTTTATCTCAGATTATTTCCCCCTTACTATTCCTGTATGTTAAATACAAATTTAAGCTATGCATTTGGAAACTCAGTCTAAATGAGTCTTGCTTTCCAAAAAATATTTATGGAAATAGAGCATAGGGTAATAAGGAAGACCCTGAAGGTTGGCAAGCAGAGTAGTGATATAATCAAATTTCTGTTTTCGACAATGACTCTGACTCCGGTATAAAAGAGAGCTTACAAAAGGGCAAAAGTAGATGTAAGAATGCCTTATAGGGCCGGGCACGGTGGCTCAAGCCTGTAATCCCAGCACTTTGGGAGGCCGAGACAGGTGGATCACGAGGTCAGGAGATCGAGACCATCCTGGTCTACACGGTGAAACCCCGTCTCTACTAAAAATACAAAAAACTAGCCGGGCGAGGTGGCGGGTACCTGTAGTCCCAGCTACTCGGGAGGCTGAGGCAGGAGAATGGCGTGAACCCGGGAGGCGGAGCTTGTAGTGAGCCGAGATCGCGCCACTGCACTCCAGCCTGGGCGACAGAGCGAGACTCCATCTCAAAAAAAAAAAAAAAAAAAAAAGAATGCCTTATAGAAGGGTCACATAGTGTGGTAGAAATGATGGGATGTAGAGGTGGGCTCACCAGTGTTTAATTACTACTGGAGTAAATGACTGCCAAATAAAGTATATACATGTACCAAATAAAGTATATACCAAATAAAGTATATACATGTACCAATAACAATATTCCACTTCCCAAGTATTATCATTGATTCAATTATGTCTGCTTGAAATCCAAAAGTAGAAGAAACAGAAAATAAATGGATATGTTTGTCAACCTAAATAACAAACAGAGGCTTTCTAGAAGAAAAGGATATTTATTCAGGAATAGGGCGTTGCAATGAGAATACACGTGCCATCGTAAACTATGTGCATGTTCAGAGAAGAAAGACAAAGGATTTTAAAGAAAAAATGAAGAGGATTACCTGATATTTTGATATAATTATTCTTGGCTACAAAGATCAGTAACAGGGGTGATACCAATTCAAGGTTAGACAAGAAATTGCTGGACAGATGTCCTTGCAGAAGCATTTTTTTGTGTGTATGGATGTGATGGTCTTGTATTTTTTGCAGTTTTTTGTGATAATTTTTGTTATCAGGCATTTGTGTATGAGAACCCTCTTGTCACAGCCTTCCCCAGCTCTATTTGTCAGGGTTTGTTCTGTTTTGGTTTGGTTTTTGTTTTCAAAAAAAAAGAAAAAGAAACAAACAAAACACTAGTGACTCCATGTTGATTCTGAGAACTTTCTCATTTTCCCCTTTTGATCAAGATCTTTCTCCAAAATCATAACTGATCAATTATCTCGTAGTTAGGTTTTGACATCCCTCAGTGCTGGGATGAACCTGTTCTAGGTTGCTGGTCTAATCTCACATTGGAAGGAGTAAATGGAGGCTAACAGTCAGTGTCAAAACCCTTTTAGTAACATTTGAGCAAGAAGGTAGTTTTGAAGGAAGTGACTCTCAGGCTGTCTACCTGGATGGTGCCCATTATAAAGTTTAATTTTGTCTATTCCATAGCTTTTTGTTAACATCTCAAAGTGTTAGGCCAGTATTATTTTGCCAGGAATTGTACTTCTGAAAAAAAATTAACAAGTAACAGATAAGAAGTTTTAAAAGGGAAAATACAAAGTAAAATTCATACTAATATGACAATCCGAGTTTGCATGATGGTTTTGAGCCGTGAGCCCAGGCTAAAAACAACGAATTGAATAAATCAAGTAACCATTATCTTCTCAAATAAAACAGTGGGCATTAAGAGGGATAGGAGTCTCATTATGACATAGAGTCTTATTGTGAAACCTTCAGAAAAGCTCTCTACAGCATGGAAACATCAACTTCTCATCCTGGTTTATAGATGGAATTATGGAATTGGGTGGTTTGGTAACTTTCTTGTGACCAAAGGATCAAGCATGAGACTTATTCCTTAAAATTCATCTAGTTTCAGCTTATAGGAGTTCAGGAACAGAGCAGTTCTTGTTTTTACTAATATCATGGAAGAAAGCTGGATTGGAACTGGTGGCTCACACCTGTGATCCTAGCACTTTGGGAGGCAGAAGCGGGTGGATCACTTGAGGTCAGGAGTTCAAGACCAGGCTGACCAACATGGTGAAACCCTGTCTCTACTAAAAACACAAAATTAGCTGGGTGGTGGCACATGCCTGTAATCCAAGCTACTTGGGAGGCTGAGGCAGGAGAATGACTTGAACCTGGGAGGCAGAGGTTGCAGTGAGCTGATATGGCGCCCTTGCACTCCAGCCGGGACAACAAGAGCAAAACTCTGTCACAAAAAAAGAAAGAAAGAAAGAAAGAAAGAAGAAAGAGAGAGAGAGAGAGAGAGAGAGAGAGAGAGA